>NC_088926.1:37722500-37992500 GCF_038396675.1 Hydra vulgaris
ATATATTGCAGTTTTTTATTGATATTTTTTGTTATTATGTTTTAATCAAGTGTCTTTATTTGTGTTTTTTTATAGTGTGTTTTCTGTATATACAAAACTAATATTGTGTGTTTGGCTCTTCATCTCAATTAAAAAAATTTTAAAATTAAAGACTAGACTAAGGGGTCGTCCATAAAGTACGTACGCCAAAAATTTTGAAATTTGACCCCCCCCTCCCCCTGTTGCCATGCGTACTTTTATGTCCCCACCCCCCCCCCCCCCTTAAAAGTACATACGTTTCTCAAATACCCCCCCCCCTTCAAATATCCCCCCCCCATCCCTCCTTTATTTTTTTTCTCAATAAAAAAGTTTATTTAAAAAAAATAAAGACGGAGGGCACCTTAGATACTTTATACGACCCCATAGCCCTTTGTTTGCGCATTTTAAAAACGTTTTAAAGTATATATGCAAATAATAATTTAAATAAATTTAAAATACCGAAATAATAAGTGCGCATTTGGGCGAGAGGTTAATGCGGCGGAGCTTGTCAACGGAGATCCGGGATCGATTCCCGGTGAAGTCCATGTAAACTTTTTTTATGTTTTCATAACGAATCAAATGTAAATAAACTATACTTAAGGTGGACGTTTTTTTCAGGCATCCCTCTTTAGTAAGTAAAAAACGAGTCTTACGTGAGATCAGTAATATTGATAACAATGGGTAAAACCTAGAGGGAGGGGGCAACAGCAAATTTTGTGCCCTTTTGCTAATTTAAGAAGCTTTTTATTTTAGCAAAACCTAGCGGTCAAATTTGGAAGATTTTGAGACGCTATTGACACGTTTTTTTTGGGGGAGACTCCGTCCCATCAACCACGGCCCTCAGGTCTTACTCAGGGCCAGTATATAAGTGTGGCATGTGTGCATGGGCCCTCTCAGGATTTTTTGATGTTCCAGATAAAACACTTTCACACATTGTGTAAACTTAAGTTTGTTAATATGCCAAATGAGGTGGCCTTGCAAAAAATTTGGATGGCGGAGGCCTGGGAACAAAAAGCCCTAAAACGTTTGCTCCCCCCTTCCCTGCCCAAACGTGAGGGAAATATGTTGCAAAATTTTTAACTTTGTATATGTGAGGGCACTAATGTAGTAAGATTTTCAACTTTACCATCTAAAACTAAATTTAAATTTATGTAATTGTAAATTACAAAAAAGTTATGACCATGCAAAATTTACACCCCTCTCATTTTGGGTGTTGGAAAATTTGCATGGTCATAACTTTTTTAATTTACAATATTTTTCTACAAAAATTAAAATCTATCAATAAATTTAAACTTAGTTTTAGATGGTAAAGTTGAAAATTTTACTACATTAGTGCCCTCACATATGGGCGGGGGGGGGGGGGGGTAAGCGTATTAAGGCTTTTTGTTCACAGGCCTCCGCCATCCTGATATTTTGCAAGGCCTTCTCATTTGGCATAGGTATAAACAAACTTAAGTTATGAGTTTGCACGATGTGTGAAAGTGTCCTATCTGGAACATCAAAAAATTCTGAGGGCGCCCATACATGTGTGTGCATAGAGGAAAACTATACCCTCTACTCCATATACCATACATCTTTTTATGTTAGCAAACTAGAATCTTTAGTCAGAATATAACTTTTCTATTGATTAGCTGGTTAATTGTGATAAATTAGAAAATCGAAGTACGTACTTTTAAATTGAACCCTCCCCCCCCCCCTCCCATACGCTTTCGTACGCTTTTTGAAGACCTCCCCCCTCCCCCCTAAGAGCGTACGTATTTTATGGACGACCCCTAAGCTGTCAAGCCTAAGTGGTATAAGAAAAAAATTAGGAAGAGAGGAAAGATAAAAAATTTAAAAAGGTATATTGAACAGATATTCAGAACAAAATAAAAACACTATTGTAAAATGTATAGTAAAAGAAATAACAAGGCACCTTGCATGTAATATAAAGAAGTTGAATGAAAAACACAATGATAACATTATATCCTATAGCTTGAATTGAACCATTAACTTTCAGTTTATCAGGTTGACGCTCTAAGCAATCATGCTATGCAAGTTGATGTGTTGGTCAAAAATGATCAATATATATATTAAAAAAAAATAATTAAATAATTCAAAAATAAAACAATAGTGACAATATAAAATAATAAAAAAATAAGATAATAAATATGAAATAAAGCAATGCATAGACAAAAAGAAGACAAAATATCTGAGTATGCACATATATATACATGCATACATATATACACATAAACAAACATATATATTCATACACACATATATGTATACATACATAGACATACTTATATATATATATATATATATATATACCTTATAATAAATAAATATACAAAAAATATATATAACATATCTACCTATTTTTACATACGAATGTATAGAGAGAAAATAAAAAATAATCCACAATACAAATATAAGCTAAAAGAGAAAAAGCAGAAAGATAATAAAAATATTGTAAGATCTAGTTAAAGTAAAGTAGTGGACCAACGTGATATGACCAACGTTGGTGAAACTCTATCCTCACAGTAACAATATATTCACTAATGATGTTTTAGAGAGCCTGATAAAAAATTGCCAGCATCGCTCATCAGGGTTGCATCCTTGCTATCTTTAGCATTGTCTGTAGCCTACATCATATCAATCATTGCAATAAAACAGACCTCACTACAGAAAAGGCGAACACCCACCCAATTTAATGGTATATACATTCTAAAGCAATTTTACATACATCATATGCCATTTTTTTATGTTTATAAGAAAAAAATGCTGCAAATATTTCTCTACTACTGCTAATGCTGATACCAGTGCCAGTTTTTTTTTTTTAAACACAAAAATATTTTGTGTTTGTGTTGTGGTTCACATGTTTATTCACTTATTTTGCAGAGTTTGTTGTAAAGAGTTTCATTTATACCACTACTTAATTGGATCTTAGAAATGTTTTTTGTAATTTTTCAACATTTACCTTTCTTGCTAATATAGAGTATTGTTGAAGTTTTTATTGAGCAATTGAGCTTCTTTGAGGAAATACAAGTGAAATATCTCTTTATGAGCGGTGAAAAACTTATCTTGATATGTATAGATATTAAACTTTAGGTTTTGATTCATATTACATATAGAAGATATATCATCATCTTCTTTTTCTTCATCATCATCATCTTCATCATCATCATCTTCATCATCATCATCTTCAACATCATCATCTTCATCATCATTATCATCATCGTAATCTTGTTCATCATCATCACCGTAATCATAGAAAAATAGGAACCAAGAGTAGCCTCTTGATTTCAATTAGCGACTTTAGAAAAAAAAAAATGAAATAGTTTGCAATTTTTATAAATATTCATATATACAGAATATTATTTTTAGGTTTTCTTTCTCTTTGTATTTGCAATAGTTTTTTAAAATATATTTTTAGTGGATGATTAAATATGGATGCTACTTGGACATAATGGCAGTAAGCTGTGATTCTTTTAATCATGATGTCAACAAAAAAATTGGCCGTTGCACTAAGGTTTAAATTATTTTAGTTTTAGTTAAAAAGATTAAAATATGTTTAAGACAAGTTTGTTGACATGTTTGTTGTCATGTTTGTTGACATGTTTGTTGACATGTTTGTTGACATGTTTGTTGATATGTTTGTTAACATGTTTGTTGACATATTTGTTGACATGTTTGTTGACATGTTTGTTAATATGTTTGTTGATATGTTTGTTGATATGTTTGTTGACATGTTTGTTTTAATATTACTGTTCAGTTCAACAAAGTATTTTATAAATTTCTGAAAAAGAAAGAAGTTGGTTTATATTTCTTCTTTGTTTTTCATTTCTTATTTTAAGTTTTCCCAGGAAGCAAATTGCAGGCATTTTGTTCTTATAATCAATGTCTTATTGTTTCAAATGTACGTCTTATTGTAACTTTTTAAAGTTTTAAATTTATTTTGTTGACAATTGGTTCTTTTAAACTTTACTTCAATAACATTTATGTTATAAATATTATTTATATGAAATTGGTTTATTTAGTAAGGCTATAGTAAATTCTGTTTTTAAAAAATGCTTTAAAATCATATATTTCCTTTTAGAAATAAAAATATAAGAAATATAGGAGTGGTTAATTAAATACAAGATATATAAAAAAAAAAGTTGATAAAAAAAAGTTGATATATTTAAATACTGTTGAGAAAACCTATTAAAAGTTACACTATTGAATAGAATTCAACAAATAAATGAAATTATTCATTCATTAATAATAAATTTGTTCATTCAACTTAAATTTAATGTATACCAACTTTGTAAATGAAAAATTTTTTATCTAAAATTTTTTTAGTATTAAATATATTTCATTCAATTTTTGATTGCTCTCTAAAATATTTATGTTTTTTAAAAAGTGTTTAATATTGGTTGCCATAACAACTGTTACTATTTAAGTACACTAATACATTTTGAGTTGATTTTTAAATAGATTTTTTTGTTTTGTTTTAGTGACCTTAAATATGACAAAAGCATTTTATCTGATTAATAATAAATTATGGAGGATATACTTAGTATCAAGGAATTACTTATCATATTTTTGTTTATAGAATGGAAAAAATCAGTTTGATATTTTGCACCAAATTCGTAATTGGTGTAGAGAATACAATGTTATGTTTAAATTAAATACAGTTGTTAACCGCTTCAACTTTAATGAAGATATGAATGAACAAGTCAAAAAGATCAATCCAATTAGGTCAGTAATTTTTAAAAAACATTTGGTTTTTATAAATAAGGTTCTTAAAGAGGTAAGATGTAAATTACAAGTCAAAAAAAGCTATATGTTTCAAAAATAAAGAAATTTTTAATGAATCAAAAATAAGCAAAGTTGAACAATAATTTATTTTGATAAAAGCAGTATAAGTTACATATATTTATGTTTTTTATTTAATATACTCCCAACGATGCTGTAAGCAACCACTATTTAAGTTAGGAGTTACCAGAATGTTTACATAGTAACAAACATATCAACTATGTTTACATAGTAACAAACATATCAACTATGTCAGAAAAACAAGGAGTATTTTTAAAGAAAACAGACAGAAGACTTGAAAAACTATAAGTGAAAAGTAGTATGAGTCAGGAACACACAAAGATGAAAGAGAGTTTCAAAGCACTGATGTTGGAGGAAAAAAATTAAATGAAGTTTTTAGGGCATGAAGGGATAGTTACAGTAAATGGACTTTGCTTAATGATGAGTCATGCAAGATTGAGTTTTAGTTGATGGAACAAAAGGTGGTAGCTTGTTTGAGCAACAGCTTTTATGGAATTTGTAGAAAGGAAAAAGGCATGCAACTTTATGGCGATGGGACAGAGTCTACATTTACAATACATTTATAACTACGCTTACAATACATTTTTGGACCTAAAAGAGAAAAAGCTTTAGAGGAGCTCGAATGTATTCTAAAGAATACATATACAAAGATAGATAAGAGATTTATAGAGGTAGAGAATGGAATTCGGAGTAAGGAAATGGCAAGCACAATATAAAAAGCAATCTTATCAGATGCTAACTTTGCAATGAATTGTGTATATGGTTTCCATGAAACGTCAGTTGTAAAAAATAATCTGTGTTTTTATTTTTAGCAAAATCAAAATTCCAATATCAAACATAGTTTCCGTATCTGAAATTAAGTTTGCATCATCTGCAACCCGTCTTTTATAATTGATTTGGAAAAAAACTATCCCATAAGCACATAATTAAAAATTAACATTAATATATATATATATATATATATATATATATATATATATATATATATATATATATATATATATATATATATATATATATATATATATATATATATATATATATATATATTTATATAAATATATATATAAATATATATATATATATATATATATATATATATATATATATATATATATATATATATATATATAGTATTAGTATTAGTTTGTTCTGTGACTGGTATTGCTACCAGTGAGTGTGATTTTATACACACTTTGACAGCTGAGTCTCGTGATGTTTTGACTCCCATCGATCAAGTCTTGCTTTAAATGAATTTACTAAATAGCTTTGACTACAGTTTCTGGCAGTGCATTCCAGTAATTTGCAGCTCGATTAAGTAAAATGTTTTCTCTATATTTATGTTTCGAAAACTCGTTTGAATATTTTAGGGTATGGCCATGAGTACAATTTAATTTAAAGGAATGATTTTCTGTAAATTCAATTTTATCGTAACCATTGAAAATTTTATACAGTTGTATTATGTCACCTCATTATATGGGTACAGCAAACTCAAGAAGTGGTCAGATAAAAGAAAGACAGAGATTTCAGCAGTTCTGCATCAAATTGAACAAAGGATTTCTTTATAATGCCCAACATGCGTTTTATTAATACCATATATATATAAATATATATATATATATATATATATATATATATAATATATATATATAAAATATATATATATATATATATAATGTACATATATATATAAAATATATATATATATAAAATATATATATATGTCTGTGTGTTTTTTTCACCAGGTGGAAAGTGTTCCAATGCTTGGCTATTGAAGCAGAAAATATTGGCGATACTGCACTAAGACAGGTTAAATTTAATTATAGGTTATAATTAACATTAAATTGTTTTAGATTGTTACCATTAAAATGTTTTAGATTGTTTAAGGTTTAATTTTAAAATTTTTTAGGTTGAACCATTTTTAATCACTGATGAAGAGTTTAATTCATTTTTGGCTAGACATAAAGGAATTGAAAATTTAGTTCCTGAAAGCAATATAGCTATGCGAAATTCATATCTAATTCTGGTAATTTTGTTTTATTGTTTTCAGGAATTTTTTTTTATAATTTATTTTAAATATAAGTAATTATTTTAAAAGATAAATCTTTAGAATTATTTTCATAATTTTAAGATTTAAAAAAAAAAATAAAAAGTATGTAAAAAAAAAATATATGCTAAAATAAAAGAAATTACCACAATCAAAGGTAAAACTCCCAAATAAAAGTACATTTAAGTCGAAACTTTTTTTATTTTATGATGTTTAATTGCTTGTTTACTTATGTTTTAATTTATGAATAAGCAATATTCATTCTGCAATTTATTCATTCTGCAATTTATTTATTTTTAACCAATACTTTTAACAAATGCTTTAGAGTAAGAAGTTGAAATCTTTTAATTAAATTTATGATATAATGAAAACAAAGCAGAAGTTTTTTAAACCTCCTTTTTTTTTAAAGCATACAATTATTTTGTGAGATGTTGCATTAGCCTGAAACATAAAAGTATGTTTGCAAACTAAATTTTTAATTTTTCAGACTAGCTTATTGATTAATGATAAAATTGCTTCACATTCGAAAGTTTTTTAACTTTCTCTTATGAAATAAGTATTTCTTTATGAAAAATGAATTGCAATTATAAAATATTCAATAAGTTGGTCTACAAAATAAAAAAGTTTTGTTTTGTTTTGTGTTTAAAGGCAAGTCTTTAACTTATATTTATAGTATAAGTTTCTTCTTCATCACCTGAATCCCCCTATTATCGAACCTCTTACAACTACAGTAAAGCTGACTGGGATTCTTTCCGTGATTTTCTTCGTGATAGCCCTTGGGTAGAAATCTTTCGTCTTCCTGTCGACAAATGTGCTTCTTACATAACTTCGTGGATTCAGGCTGGCATGGAATCTTTTATTCCCTCTCGACGATTCCAGGTCAAGCCTCACTCTCCTCCATGGTTTTCTTCACACTGTGCTGCTGCGATTGCCAATCGAAACCGTTACTTCCATATTTATCAGCAGAACAATTCTCCAGAAAACAGACGTCTGTTTATTACTGCTAGAAACTTTTGTAAAAAGGTTTTGTCTAACGCCAAAACCCGCTATTCTCAGGTCATGAAATCTCGTATCTCATCCCAAAAATTAGGCTCCTGTGACTTCTGGAGAATCTTTAATAATATCAATAATAAGGGCAAATCTATAATTCCTAAACTCTTGTATGGTTCAGACTTTGTCACCTCACCTAAAGACAAAGCCGAATTGTTTGCTAAAAACTTTTTATCAATATTATCTCTTGATTCCACTAGTTGCGTTCTACCTGGTATTGCCAACAAACAGGTTGATCTATGCTTGACATTCATATCACTCCAGCATCTGTATCTAAAGTGATTTCCTGCTTAGACTCTTCTACAGCTTGTGGCCCGGACAATATACCTGTTATTGTCTTGCAGAAGTGTTCTCTGGAGCTGTTGTCTATACTCTCAAAACTATTCAACAAGTGCTTATCCGAGTCTTGCTTTCCAGCCTGCTGGAAAGCGGCATCTGTTATTCCTATCTTCAAAAATTCTGGAGAGCGATCTGATTCGTCTAACTACCGTCCCATAAGTCTTCTTCTTATCATAAGCAAGGTTTTTAAATCTTTATTTAACAAACACTTAATTTCTCATCTTGAATCTAATAACTTACTTTCTGACCATCAATATGGATTTCGATCTTCTCGTTCTACAGCTGATTTGCTAACAGTAATAACTGACAGGTTTTATCGTGCATTAGATAAAGGTGGAGAGGTTAAGGCCATCGCTCTTGACATTTCAAAAGCTTTTGATAAAGTTTAGCATGCTGGTCTTCTCCATAAGCTTTCTTCTTATGGTGTATCCGGCAACATCTTTAAGATCATTGAATCCTTCCTTTCCAATTGCAGCATAAAAGTTGTCCTCGATGGACAACACTCTTCTTCTTATTCTGTAACTTCAGGGGTTCCTCAAGGTTCTATCCTTGGCCCTATACTCTTTTTAATTTACATTAATGATATTCCTGATATTCTCACATCTAAGGTGGCGTTGTTTGCTGATGGTACTACCATTTATTCTTGTCGTGATAAGAAACCATCACCCTCTGATTGCTTGGAGGGGGCATTTGAGCTTGAAAAGGATCTCACTTCTGCTACAGCATGGGGCTCACAGTGGCTGGTGAACTTTAATATAGATAAAACTCAATTTTTTTCAGCCAATCGTTATCGCAATAATTTAGATCTTCCTATATTTATGAACGGTGATGTACTTGATGAGTCACCTACTCTTCATCTTCTAGGATTAACTCTTACTTCCAATCTTTCTTGGAAACCAAATATCAAATCAGTTGCAAAATTAGCATCTGCTAAGGTTGCATCTCTTTATTGAGCTCGTCACTTTCTTACTTCGGCTTCTCTATAAATCTCAAATCCGGCCTTGTATGGAATATTGTTGTCATATCTGGGGCGGTTCTTCTAATGATGCCCTTTCTCTTTTAGACAAGGTGCAAAAATGCATTGTAAACATAATTGGACCTGCTTTTGCAGCCAACCTCCAACCATTATGATATCGTTGTAATGTTGCTTCTCTTTCTCTTTTCTACAAATACTATAATGGGCACTGCTCTAAAGAGCTAGCGTCTCTTGTGCCATCTACTATAATTCATTCTCGTGTTACTCGTCATTCAATTAAGTGTCATCCTTTTTCTGTGACTGTTCTTAAGTGCTCCAAAAACGCTTATTCGTCTAGTTTTTTTCCTCGAACATCAGTTCTTTGGAATTCGCTTCCTTCATCTTGCTTTCCTGATTCATATAATTTGCAATCTTTTAAGTCGTCTGTCAATCGTTATCTTGCTCTACAATCTTTATCTTTTCTCTTTCAGTAACTTCCAACTTTAATTAGTGGCTGCATGCAGCCTTGTTGGAAGCGAAGATGTATATAAAAAAAAATAAATAAGTTTATATTTTTAACTTTGACAAACCTGTGAAACTTCTAAAAAATGAATATTCCCAATTGTTTTTTGTTTTGTTTTTTGTATCCATTTATTTAACCATAAAATAGGAATATTTACAATAATATTTTATAAACTCACATAAATAAAATTAGGTGTCACTCATATAGTTAAAAACTAGTCAATGGCGTGACACATAAATTTAAAAAAATAAAAAATAAAAATGAAACATAGAAAAAATTATAAATAAGAAAAAAAAAATTAAAAACAAAAAAATGAAGAAAAAAAGGAAAATAAAGCACTAACAAATAAAGATGATATTAATAATTGCAATAATAATATAATAAAAATAATAATACAAATAATAATGTGAATAAAAAAACAAATAGTAACTATATCATGATAACTTTACTAAAAATTATAACTAATGATAAAAACAATGGTAAAAGTAATTATAGTAAAGTTTATAACTACGACAGAAATTAATAAAATAAACATAACAATTGCAAAAATTAGGACTATAACCATAAAACTATTACTACAATTGGATCACTATCACTATCATTATAAATAATATTAATAAGATTTATAAAACAAAGGTAAATTAATGGTAATAGTAGATAATATTAGTAGAGTTAAAAAAGACAGTATAAAATAAAAGTAATAATAGTTTTATAAATACAGTAATATAAAAAAAGCAATAATAGTTAAAGATAAAATTAATATTCATTAAATATATACTCAAATAAAAATTTCTAAATTTGGTTTCGATTGATAAGAAGAATGTTGGTAATAATAGGATATTTAGTTGAAATCTTTTTTTTTATAAATGATATTATTTGGTTCCAGTGAGAAGTTGATGTTTTATAGAGCGCTTGCCATATTTAATAGTGTTGAAAAAGGAAGTGTGCAAGTTAAAGTTTTCAGTTTATTTTGAAGAGAATCAAACACAAAGAGCAATTATAAAGCTTTACAAGATCTTGAAATTTTAGAACTTTTAATTCAGAAAATCTATTTTCGATATTAGATCGTAAAGGAGAAAATGTCATAATTCTTAAGGAAGTGTTTTGTAAACTGTTTATACGATGTAATAGAAAACTACCTTTTTGACCCCAAACAGTGCAACAATAACTTAGATGTGAGAAGAATAAGGCATAGTAAATTGATATTAGAACATGTTGGTGAACATAGTGTTGTACTAATGACAGCATACTATTGGGATGTGAGAGTTTTTTATATAATTAAATTATTTGATAGTACCAGGATAGGTTTTTGTCAAGAAATAGCCCAAGGTATTTTATATATTTAGATGGGAAAAGTCTTTTACCATTAATTTTAATTTTCACATTATTACTATCAATCTTTTTTTTTGGAGGGTGAAAAATAATAAATTCAGTTTTATTGATATTTAGGGAAAGACAGTTACTATTTATCCAATGACACAAATGATGGAGATCTGAATTAACTTTTTTACAAAGCTGGGCAAGGGATTTACTTATGCATAGAAGATTAGTGTCGTCAGCGAAATGATGAACAATCAAATTATTTATAGAGTGAAGCAGATCATTAATATATATTAAAAACAGTAAAGGTCCTAGAACAGAACCCTGTTGGGCACCATACCTAATATCTTTACTTGTGGATTGAATCCCATTAATCAAGAAAAACTGAGTACAATTGTTAAAATAGGATGAAAACTAATCATTAGCGATACCCCGTATACCATAGTGATACGATTTTTCAATTAAAATCTTATAGTCAACTGTATCAAATGCTTTTGGAGATCAATAAAGACGCCACAAGCAATAGAACCACTATCAATCACACCACGAATCATTTCAGTAATGCTAATAAGTGCATGGGAAGTAGAGTGTTTTAAACAAAATCCAAACTGACGGCCGTAGAGACACTTAGAATTATCAAGAAAGTGGTAGATATTTTTTTTTTTTTTTTTTTTTTTTTTTTATCTTCGCTTCCAACAAGGCTGCAAGCAGCCACTAATTAAAGTTGGAAGTTACTGTAAGAGAAAAGATGAAGGTTGTAGAGCAAGATAACGATTGACAGATGATTTAAAAGATTGCAAATTATATGAATCAGGAAAGCAAGATGAAGGAAGCGAATTCCAAAGAACTGATGTTCGAGGAAAAAAACTAGACGAATAAGCGTTTTTGGAGCACTAAGGAACAGTCACAGAAAAAGGATGACACTTAATTGAATGACAAGTAACACGAGAATGAATTTTAGTAGATGGCACAAGAGACGCTAGCTCTTTAGAGCAGTGCCCATTATAGTATTTGTAGAAAAGAGAAAGAGAAGCAACATTACGACGATGTGATAATGGTTGGAGGTTGGCTGCAAGAGCAGGTCCAACTATGTTTACAATGCGTTTTTGCACCTTGTCTAAAAGAGAAAGGACATCATTAGAAGATCCGCCCCAGATATGGCAACAGTATTCCATACAAGGCCGGATTTGAGATTTATAGAGATAGAGAATAGAATCCAGAGTAAGAAAGTGGCGAGCTCAATAAAGAGATGCAACCTTAGCAGATGCTAATTTTGCAACTGATTTGATATATGGTTTCCAAGAAAGATTGGAAGTAAGAGTTAATCCTAGAAGATGAAGAGTAGGTGACTCATCGAGTACATCACCGTTCATAAATATAGGAAGATCTAAATTATTGCGATAATGATTGGCTGAAAAAAATTGAGTTTTATCTGAATTAAAGTTCACCAGCCACTGTGAGCCCCATGCTGTAGCAGAAGTGAGATCCTTTTCAAGCTCAAATGCCCCATCCAGGCAATCAGAGGGTGTTGGTTTCTTATCACGACAAGAATAAATGGTAGTATCATCAGCAAACAATGCCACCTTAGATGTGAGAATATCTGGAAGATCGTTAATGTAAATTAAAAAGAGTATAGGGCCAAGGATAGAACCTTGAGGAACCCCTGAAGTTACAGAATAAGAAGAAGAGTGTTGTCCATCGAGGACAACTTTTATGCTACGATTGGAAAGGAAGGATTCAATGATCTTAAAGATGTTGCCGGATACACCATAAGAAGAAAGCTTATGGAGAAGACCAGCATGCCAAACTTTATCAAACGCTTTTGAAATGTCAAGAGCGATGGCCTTAACCTCTCCACCTTCATCTAATGCACGATAAAACCTGTCAGTTATTACTGTTAGCAAATCAGCTGTAGAACGAGAAGATCGAAATCCATATTGATGGTCAGAAAGTAAGTTATTAGATTCAAGATGAGAAATTAAGTGTTTGTTAATTAAAGATTCAAAAACCTTGCTTATGATAGGAAGAAGACTTATGGGACGGTAGTTAGACGAATCAGATCGCTCCCCAGAATTTTTGAAGATAGGGATAATAGATGCGGCTTTCCAGCAGGCTGGAAAACAAGACTCTGATAAGCACTTGTTGAATAGTTTTGAGAGTATAGACGACAGCTCCGGAGAACACTTCTGCAAGACAATAACAGGTATGTTGTCTGGGCCACAAGCTGTAGAAGAGTCTAGGCAGGAGATCACTTTAGATACAGATGCTGGAGTGATATGAATGTCAAGCAATGGATTAACCTGTTTGTTGGCAATATCAGGTAGAACGCAAGTAGTGGAATCAAGAGATGATATTGATGAAAAGTTTTTAGCAAACAGTTCGGCTTTGTCTTTAGGTGAGGTGACAAAGTCTGAACCATACAAGAGAGGTGGAATTATAGATTTGCCCTTATTATTGATATTATTAAAGATTCTCCAGAAGTCACAGGAGCCTAATTTTTGGGATGAGATACGAGATTTCATGACCTGAGAATAGCGGGTTTTGGTGTTAGACAAAACCTTTTTACAATTGTTTCTAGCAGTAATAAACAGACGTCTGTTTTCTGGAGATTTGTTTTGCTGATAAATATGGAAGTAACGGTTTCGATTGGCAATCGCAGCAGCACAGTGTGAAGAAAACCATGGAGGAGAGTGAGGCTTGACCTGGAATCGTCGAGAGGGAATAAAAGATTCCATGCCAGCCTGAATCCACGAAGTTATGTAAGAAGCACATTTGTCGACAGGAAGACGAAAGATTTCTACCCAAGGGCCATCACGAAAAAAATCACGGAAAGAATCCCAGTCAGCTTTACTGTAGTTGTAAGAGGTTTGATAATAGGGGGATTCAGGTGATATAGAAGAATGAGATATTAGTTTTAGAGAGATCAAACTGTGATCAGAAGAACCTAAGGGTGAATGTGGAGAAACTGAGCACTGACTAGGATCAGAAACAAGACATAAGTCGAGTAGAGAAGGTAGATGATTCAGGTTGTCAGAAAAGCGAGTTGGAAAGTTTGAGTTAGGGATTGAGAAAGACAAAAGTTGTGGGCTTTAATGCCTGCAGAGTCACTGACACTAGAGCCAAGCCATTCAGAGTGGTGAGCATTAAATTCACCGACAACAACTATATTAGCTGATGGATAAAGGGAGAGGGCTTGGTCAATATGATCAGAAATAACATCAAAAAGAATGCAGTCTTGAGATGAAGGAGAGCGATATAGAACAAAGAGAAAGGCAATAGAGTGAAGTGGTGCTAAACGAAAGCACATGAAAGAATAGTCTGTGGATTCAAACCTAGTTTCACGACAAACAGGTGAATTCTTACGAATGTAAATGCCCAGGCCAAGCATGTGACTATTGGAGTCTTTACGAATCAGAGGAAGATAACCATCAACACTAAGATCACAAGATGAGACAGCTGAACTCAAATTAGTCTCACAAAGAGCAAGTAGGTCTGGTGAACTTTGCAAGAGATAAGATATGAGAATACATTAATTTTTTAAGAATTTTGCTGATATTTGATAATTATGATATTGGTCTATAGTTATTGCAGTCAAGTTTTGAGTCCTTTTTATGGATTGGGTGAGGAAATATCATTAGCAAGAAGTTTTAGAATAAAGGTTGGAATGCTATTTGGACCAGAAGCCTTGCCATCATTTAGAGCAAGAATAATTGATATTATTTCATTTTTTTCAGTAGGTTTAATGAAAAGATAGTCAGGGTTTGATGTTTTTAAATATTTATGGAAGTCAGTGTGAGATGAATGAATATTTTTTTGCAGTTCTTCAGGGATTGAAATAAAAAGGAGTTGAAAATTTCCAAGATTTTAACTGGATCATTGATAATGGTGTTGTTTGAAGATATACAAGATGTATATAAGATATCATTCGAACGTATATTCAAAAGAGTTCTAATACCCTTCCATGTAGCTCTCAAACTATTGCTATTGGTAGTAAAGTAGTAAGAAAAGTGTTTGTTTTTTCTTCTACAAATAAGTGTTACAAGTAAATTTCTATAGGTTTTGTAAGTTTTTTCAAGAATTAGTTTGTCATGAAGAATTTTTGTTTTAAGGAACTTCTTAAATATATTGTTTCGCTTTTTTATCGAGGTTAAAATTGCTGAAGTATTCCATGGTTTGAGGCTTCGAGTAAAGCCACGGTTACTTAGTTTTTTTAGCGGTGCGTGTTTGTCTAGAAGAGAGTTAAAGGTAGTGAAGAAATCTTCATATGTTTTTTTTGTATTACTATTGGAAACTTTGATTACTTTATCCCAGTTCATTTCCAAGTAATCATTCCTGAATTCTTCACTATTTAATTTTTTGAAGTTTCGAAGAATAATATTGTTTTTTCAAGAATTAATAATTCTTTTTTTAAAAGATGAATAAATTAGAAACTGTGGCAAATGATCCAATATTCTAATAGTTAGATTGCCGGAAAAAATATCTTTAGAAGTTGAATTAGAAAATATATTATCAATTAAAGTAATTGAGTGATTTGTAATTCTTGTCAGTAAAGATATAAAAGGAAGAAAGTTATTTGAAGCAATGGTGTTCAAATACTCTAAGATTGTAAAGTTTTTGTTTTTTTTACTAATTATAAAAGTATAAATATGTATCCTATATATTATTATTATTTATAGTTTATATATATATTGTATTATATTTATATATAGTTTATATATTGTTCTTGAGTATTATTTTTAAACTACCAAGTTGGCACTAAACATATTAATACAACTAAAACGTGTCTTGGCTTTTAAAAACACATCAAAATATTTAAAAAATAATTTAATACATATTTTAGACGTTTAAAAGACGTTTTGTGCCAACTGGGTAACTTTAAAAGATTTTTTGTTTTAAAAAAATTGAATAGATTTAAACAAGTTTAAACATACTTTAACATGTTTTAGGATGAGTACATGCGATTTTTGGACAACACTGGTGGATCTAAAACTCCATCCAAAAGGTATTGTTTGTTTACATACTATTTTTTTATCAATATTTTTTAACATATACAGGGCTTGTGATGAAGCGAGCGCGATCGCGCTCCGCTTGTAAAACGCGCCCGTAAACGGTATTTTCAAACGTTCTAGGCGCGATAAACAATGCTCGTTCAGCTTAAAACGAGCGTATAAAATAACGCTCGTCCAATAGGGATTATTTTTTTATTTTCATAAAATATTTAAAAAAGATTTTTTATTAAAGATATTCTATTATCAAAGAACTTATATAAAATATAAAAAGCACAACGTTGTTCTCTTTTGCACTAACGTAATGAATGAGCAGTTTGAAGTCGTTAATAGTCACTAATTTCAATTATGGAATGTGCACGTGGAAACACAACGTGAATACAAAAATGCGCAAATAAAATAAGAATAGAAAATTAGAAAACCACTATAAGAAAATTGAAACTGCAGAGTATTTTTAATCTTGTGAAAATATCAAGTAAGATTTATTTCATTTATTGTTTGTAATATTCCACACATCGTTTATGATAAAAATAAATATTAATAATAGAGCAATTTTTAAAATTAGTTTTTGTTTATATTAGGTAACCAAAAAAGTTCGTGCGGTTTTCGGTAATTGAATTGTTTTTAGCATTTTTTACAACACCCACATTGCACAAGGCAAGTAGCTTTGTTGCGTAATAGAACGCGTGTGTCACGCGCAGTTGCTGCATATATAGTGTAGGCTTGTAACGAGCTTACAGGAAAGGTTTTGTGTAAAGAAAGGATGGCAACCCAACCGACGATTTTCGATCTTGCTTACTTTACGAGTTCAAACTTGGAAGGAATGCAACACAAGCGGCCAAAAACATCTGCACAGCATTTGGAGAAGGTACAGTAAGTGAACGCACAGCACAGAAGTGGTTTCAGCGATTCTCTTCGGGAGATGAGTCCATCGAAGACCTGCCGCGTTCTGGACGCCCATTGTTGGTTGATGAGGATGAACTGAAGGACGCTGTCGAGTCTGACTCCAGCCAAACTTGCCAAGAACTTGCAGTGAGGTTTGCTGTGAGTGTTGAAACCATCCGCCTGCATCTGCATGCGATTGGGAAAGCGTGGAAGCTGAGTCGGTGGGTTCCGCACAAATTGTCGATCGACAACAAGAAGCAACGGCTTACGATCTGCACATCACTCTTATCACGCCACAATGTTGAGCCTTTTCTTGATCGTTTATTGACATGCGACGAAAAATGGATTGTGTACAACAATACCAAGCGTTGCTACCATTGGTTGTCCCCCGATGACCCCATCCCAAAGACACCCAAGCCCAATCTCCACGAGCGGAAGGTTTTGCTCTGCATTTGGTGGACTACAGCTGGTGTGGTGCATTACGAGCTGCTCCCAACAGGCCAAACCATTACTGGACTGATCTACTCAGCACAGCTGCAACGAGTTCACGACCTGTTGCTTGTAAAGCAGCCTGCACTGGTGCACAGGAGAGGAGTTCTGCTTCTCCACGACAACGCGAGACCGCACACCACTCGTGTGACTCAGGACAAGCTCCAAAGCCTTGGTTGGGAGAGTTTGCCTCATCCACCATACTCGCCAGACCTCTCCCCTACTGATTTCCATTTTTTCCTTTCCCTGGGAAATCATTTAAAAGGACAGCAGTTCCGAGACCAGGACGCGGTTGAAATGGAGTTGAAAGCTTTTATAGACTCAAAGGACCGAGAATTTTATAGAAGTGGAATAAATAAGCTTGTTTTACGTTGGGAAAAGGTTTTAGATGCTAATGGTGACTATTTTGATGAATAAATGTACTTACTTTTGTCGTTTTGTGTGTTTTTATTATATACGGAAAAACCGCACGAACTTTTTTGGTTACCTGATAGTATAGGTTTTTTATTAACTAATATTTATTTTAACTCAAATTTAAAACGATTCTGTTGTTTAGAATGTTCGCAATCGCATTCGAAAAGGAAACGAAGTAATGACGTCAACATTTATTAAATGGAAAGTTATTATTCTAATTTATTATTATTTCAAATTATTCTTGTGTTATTTTTTTAAGATAAAAAAAAAACGTAATTTAAAAAAGAAATTTTAGAAAAAAATTAAATAATTAATTTGATTAAAAAATATCAAGAAATATAAAAACCATTTTATATTTAACCGTTAATTAAGTTTACAGCGTAACATTTTAAAATACATATATCAAAACAACGAATCAAAACCAAAAGTCACTAAATTATACTTTAATACAAAATCAGTAAGAATTTGCGTTTTTGTTTGATATTATTTTTTTATAACAAATAGTTAAAAATAAAATCGTGATCTGACAATATACAAGAAGTTTGGAAGTATAAAAATCTACTTCGTTGAAGTAGTTTCATGAGTGTGATACTAATTCAAACATTTTTTGACGACAGAATTATGTAACAAATAAAAAAAGATGTAAAAAAATAAAAAGCTTTTTATGAGCATCGCCTTCGGCAATTTTCATGATCGCGCTTGCCGACGTTATTTCGAGCGCACATAATCACGCTCGATGAAAACGTATTCTAATTTTACGAGCGCGATATAACACGCTTGACAATTTTCTTCATCACAAGCCCTGATATATATATATATATATATATATATATATATATATATATATATATATATATATATATAATATATAAGCCCTGATATATATATATATATATATATATATATATATATATATATATATATATATATATATATATATATATATATATATATATATATATATATATATAAAAATTGCTGTACAAACTATTTAAGTTTGGTGAGTCAAAACTACGTAGAGTTCTGACTGTAACAGCCATTAAATGTAAAATTTCATAAATATAATTAAAAAAAAAAGTTTGTAAATTTGGTATCAAAAGTTGAAAATTTTGTCTATTCTATTTTTGAACGAGTTTTTGTTTGCAGAATCGATTGCATCTTGTGACAGTAAATTCCAATCGTCGACCACTCTGTTAAATAATAATACCTGCATAATTTTTTAGTATATTGTCGATGAAGTCTTTTATTATGAAGATATCTGGACATGCTGTGATAAAAACTCAAAGGCTCTTCAAATCTAATATATTCGGTTGAATTTAATATTTTAAGCATTTCTATTAAGTCGCCTTATCTTCTCCTTTCTTGTAAGGTTTGTAAACCTAATATTTTTCTTCTTTCTTTGTAACAGATACCTTTCAATGATTCAATCCTTGTCGATCTACACTGTACATTTTCAAGTCTCTTAATATCTTTAGTACAAAATGGGCTCCATACAGATGCTGCATATTCAAGCTGTGGCCTAATAGTTGACTTGTATAATAACTTTAATATGGAAACATCAAGATATTTAAATCCGTGTTTTTAAAAACCCAGTGTTCGATTTGCCTTATTTGCTACACTGATAACATGATTTTCCCATTTGAGGTCATTTGATATTATCACACCTAAATCACTTTCAACTTCTTCTTTTTGCAAAATGTGATCTCCTAATTTGTAACTAAATTGAGGATTCGAATTACCAATGTGCATTGCTTTACACTTTTCTCTGTTGAATTTAATAGACCACTTATTCGACCAGTCTAATAACTTATTTAAGTCTTCTTGAAGAGCATTGTTGTTACTTTCATTATTAATTACTGACATTATTTTTGTATCATCTGCAAGTAATTCTAATTTATTTAGTATGTTTACTGTTAAGTCATTTATAAATATGATAAACAGAAGTGGACCGAGGACAGAACCTTGGGGAACTCCACTTGTGACTTCCTGCCAATCTGAAACAAACTTACCCAGAACTACTCGTTGTTTTCTTTTACTGAGAAATGATTTACACCATTGTAGGATATAAGATTGAAAACCATAATCATAAAGCTTGCAGCATAATTTCGATAAAGAAACTGAATCAAAGGCTTCTGCAAAGTCCAAAAATGCTATATCAATATTATTACCAGTTTCAATTTTGCTTGTTATAAAATCTAAAGTCTCTAATAAATTTTGGCAATAATTTTTACCATTAACAAATCCATGCTGTTCACTTGCTATTAACTTATTTAAAGCCAAATGGTTCATCATAACATTGTGAATAATTTTCTCCATAACCTTACATACTATTGATGTTATTGATATTGGTCGATAATTTGAAGGATCTAACTTATCCCCTTTCTTGAATAGTAGAGTTATGTTTGCATTGATCTTGGATCGCTACAATAAAAATTACATTTTGAAGGAAAAGTTACATGGTCTTATCCCTCATCTTTTAAAAATACTGAAACAAAATACTCATTTAAACAATTTGCAATATCTACTTCATTAGTTATAATTGAACCATCAAAGGTTTTGAGTGCTTTAATTGAATCTTTTATAACTATTTTACTATTTAAATATGCATAAACACTTTAAGGGTTGTTCTTTGAGTTTTTAGCCAGATTTAATTCAAAAGCTCTTATATCTTTATTGACTCTTTTTTTTTACATTTTTTTTTTACATTCAATGTTTTATAATTATTTACCATGTCAGTTTGTTTAAATCTTGAATCCCTGCATTTGTACCATAACCTTTTCTTTAACTTAACCATTTTTCGAAGTTCTTTAGTCATCCATGGAGCATATTTTTTACTTGTATCGTAACTAATAATTGAAATAAATTTACCACATCCAGTATGATATATACTTAGCCATTTTTTATAAGCTTGACTAGCATTTAAATCTTTAAACTCATTTTCCCAATCAAAACTTGTAAAATATTTTGAAAGTTCTTCATAATTTCCTTTATTATATAATAATTTTTATTTTATTTTTGGCTTTTGATCAATATCGTTATTTTTATAAAAATATTTGAAATTCAATATATGGTGTTCATGTTCAATTCCACCTAGGGGAGGTAAGTGATTCAAAGAAAAAACCTGATTTCTATTTTCTGTGAGGACCAAGTCTAATAAACTTGTGTTAAACCCAAAGCTAACTTGAAATGTTGGCAACAAGACATTTTGATATATGAAGCAATCGCTTAAAAATTCTATAAATTCTAAGGCAATTAAATCTGAATCATTTTCAAGTTTACATGACCAATGATTGAACCATTTTATTTTAGAAAAATTGAAATCTCCACAGATTAGAAATCCCGTGTATTTACCATTTTTCCAAGCTTTATAAGCATGTTGAATAGATTTAACTATTTTCTGGCAACTTGATATATCACCAGCACCTGTTCTATATATACATCCACATAAGATATTTTCCAGACCAATCTCAACTGAACACCATGCTTGTTCGATGGCATTATCAGCTAAACAGTTTTCAATTGCAGGATAAGATTTAATTGTATTTTTTATGTATATACAATCTCCTTCACCTCTAATATGTCCACGATCTTTTCTATACAAGTTAAAACCTTCAATATTTGTTGCTGATTTATCAGTCCACCAGGTTTCAAAAAGCATAATAATTTGCATCTGATTATTTCATAATAAGCTATTTCATAAATTAACTCATCAAATTTGTTATTCAGTGATGTGGCGTTTGTATAAAAACAGTTTAAAAAATTACTACTCAGATGCACTTCTTTGCTATTAATATTTGAATCAACAAGCATTGTTTTAATGTTTAGTAAATCATTTGGTTTGCACACAGAAATATTATCATTGGAACTCATACATTGATTTAAATTTTTCTTATCCTTTTGGTTTATTTTTTGACTAATTTGATCTAATCTTTTTAACTTCATTATTTCTGATTCCAAATCAAAAGGGATTATTCAACTGACCTTTCGAATTTAGCTCTTCATTCAGTTTATTTCTTTTTAAGATCAAGCTCTTTGTAAATTTTCTTTTTAGTTCCTTCTGATCTGGATGAATAGATACTTTTTTAAAACTTTCAGAATCTTTTAGTTGCATGGCAGCTTTTAATATTGAAAATTTATCTGAACTATCAGGTAATTCAACCAATAAAGGTGTACTTGTTTCCATTTTTGTGTTATTTCCATTTGTATTTTTGAAGCGATGGATTCTCTTTATTTTGTCAGGATTAATTTTTATTTCAGAAAAAAAATTTTTAAGAATATTTTCATCAAATCTTTTTCTATTTTCAGCATCTGAATCAGTCGATATATATATATATATATATATATATATATATATATATATATACATATATATATATATATATATATATATATATATATATATACATATATATATATATATATATATATATATATATATATATATATATATATATATATATATATATATATATATATATATATATATATATATGTATATATATATATATATATATATATATATATATATATATATATATATATATATATATATATATATATATATATATATATATATATATATATAGATGAATGTTTTATACTGCTGGAAATACAACTCTTGTCTGTTTAAGAGTAATATCTTTTTTTTTTAAATAGATCAAATTATATTCAAATCATTTAAATGAAAAAATACAACTTTATAATGGAACTTAAAGTTTTATGCCATTCACCAATCATCAGCCATATTATTCAAATATAAAATAAAAACCGTTATAAAAAATACAAGTTAAGCGTTGCAACGGCATCTGACGTCAGGTATACGTGATCCAATATTTGCTAATTGCCGGATTCAAAGTTAGATGGAAGAATCAAAGTTAGAATTTTTTCCTATGCCTACAAGCAAAAACCAATTCACTTTTTTTGTTAAGTAGTAATCGACTATCAAAAGGCATAATAAAATATTTTTCATTGATGCAAAGGTTATACTTTTTTGTAGATGGGTTATAAGATAGTCATCTTTTAATTATGTTCCACTTAATTATAGGCATGTTACCTGCGTCTTTATGTTTCTAGATTTCCTTGGAAAGTTCTGTATCATTCCTATACCTGGTTGCATTAAATGATTTAAGGTGGTTCTCAAATCTAAGCTTAAATGAGTTTTTACTAATACCGGTATAAGATTTTTCCGTAAGACTGGGATTAGGTGCTTAAGTTGCTTTATATACAACATTTTTTGATAGACTGATTATTTAATGGGCATGTGGTTTTCTTAATGCAGTTGCAATTTATATCATTAGCTGCATGCCAAATATTCAATCACTTATTAATTCACACAACCAACAAAATTGGTATTGTGGTTTATTCTCCTCCGGCTAATTGCCATACAGAGACCACCATACCAAGGTACGCAAAGACATGTTCAGCCCCCCAAAAAGGAGCGTCATAACCGCTTTACGGCCAAGAGTAAAGTGAGTTTTAGAAAAACAAATACATGTTAGAATAAAAGATAGAAGTAGTCGGGCTAGAAAAGTAGCATAGAGAAAAGCAGACAGAAATTGCACACGATGTTAGAGGGTGCAATCGGTGGAACACATGCTGTTAATTAGGTTAACCTAATTAAAGATCGAAATAAGCACAGGGACTAAAAAGTTTCAGTATGTGTTTTTTCACAACCAACATAATTTGCGCAACAAACTCACCTCTAATGAATTAAACCTTTCTTTTCCTTTTCTTTATTAGTATTCTCTTTTTCTTGCTTGTGGTTTTCTTTTTTTGAGCCTATTTGTCTTGTCTCCAAACAAATAATGAAGATCATTTTTCAATCTTGGATTCGGTTTACAGTGTGTCTTGATATATCACATTATCTTGCCTTGATTATCTTGATCTTTCACTTATTGAATAATGCTTATTGATCAAAAGATATTGAAAAACTGCTTTTTTCAGAACTAATTTTTTCTTTTTTCCCATTTTTTCAATTTAGAACTTTTTAAAAAAATATTTAAATAACTAGTAACATACTAGCAACCTAGTACCTAGAACCTTTTCTTTTACTGTATAAAATACTGATTTTAAGAAAACAACAAAAAACTTTGGTTTTTTTTTTTTTTTTTTTTGAAAAAATGAAATGGTTTCTGCTTTTCATTTTTTCCATTTAAATTGACAGAAAAACTTCGTAAATTCAGCAAATAAACAGTTACTTAACTCACCTTACACAGTTTACGCGAAAGTCAAAAATAAATGAATAAAATTTATATGTTGTTATAAAAATGTAATTCGACTATCAAGAAACTACTTGTGAAATGATTTAAAATTATAATATACAAACACAATATAAAAACTCAGTTTTGAGTACTTTAGCCACTTACAAAACATATAAAAAAATCTTTAATCATAAATTATATATATATATATATATATATATATATATATATATATATATATATATATATATATATATATATATATATATATATATATATATATATATATATATATATATATATACGTTATAAAACACAAATAAATAATCTCAAATAAATACATTGTCAATCGCAAATTCAATATAACGTTTAGATAAAACTTGACTTATTAGTAAATTATGTTTTATTGTATTACAATGCTTTAAGATCCTTTTCTTATGAATTGAATTTTTTTAAAGTTCATATTGTTTAATGTTTCTTTTATATACTATAAAAACGTAACACTAAATAATATTAATTTTAAAAAAATTCAATACATAAGAAAAGGTTTTTATACCATATTAATCCTATATAATATAGGAAACTAATTTTCAGAAGTACCTATCTTTAATAAATATCTATATCTATTTATAACAGCATCCTTAATCTAAATTAAAGAGAATTTTTTGTGAATGCGCTTCTTTAGTTCCAGCAAAACTAAATATATTAAAATCTCTAACTTGAAATTATATACGTGTATAATTTCTTCTCATGAAAAATAAAAATGGCGCTCTGTAAATTAGAGACTACTAAAATATACTAAAATATGCAGTTAAAGTCCGTAATTTAACGTTGCGGAACTTCTCCTTATCATAAATACGGACAAAATCATATAAAGTGATGTGATTATTTCAAAAATCTTAAAAGTATAAGTAAAAGACCGTAATTTATTGAAAACAGATTTTTACCGTAACATAACAATGGAAAAAGTTGGATAAATACCATGGAGTTCTTTTACAGTGCAAAATTTTATTTTTGTAACTTAGCGCGTTTTGCAGATGGGCTTCTCATATAATGTTTTTATTATTTAATCGTTATTTAATATGTATTTATTATTTACTATTACATAATACATCGTTGAACATTTTTTAGTTTGCTTGACGTTGGTGTGCAGAATGCTCTAAATAAAAGTGGATTTGACGAAAAAATGTTTTTTAAACGAGGTGGAAAGTATCAATGGAGTAAAGAAGATCAGATATTAGAGTGGTAATCGTTTAACTTGACCCAGACTCTATTGGAACTGTTTCTAAAAAACGTTTTTTATTTTGTAAACTTTTCTTATATTTATGTTATTTAAATACACACTAAAATAAAGTAGTAATCACCAATAAATTATTACAAATATAAACTAAAGTAAAATGCAAAAAAAAGAAAAATTATGTGAATAAAGGAGTGTTAAGCTCTCCCACGAAACATGACATAGTTGACGTTGCATCAAAAAACATGTCATAGATTTCTCTATAAGTAATTTTTTTTATTTATGGCTGTTAAGTTATTATTCTTATATAAGGTGGAAAAAAGTTGTCAAAAAAATAAAAATTAAATGTAAAATTGCATTTTTAGATGTATGCCAAAATAAATTTTAGTAAATTGTCGGATTTGGAACTAGTTTTATCTGATATTTTGGTTTATTTCGGTTTTGGTGTATTTCCTGTCTCTGTCGATCACTCGTTATAGCCAAAATTTTAGGGCTTTTCGGTTTCCAGGTTCCAAACGTCGCAAATTCTTTCAAAGTTTCCTTATTTGACATAAGTATAACATCTTCAACATTAAAAAATCATCATGTATACCATTGCATGGTTGACTATAACTTTTTTTCATAAATTGTCAACTTTTTGTCTTTTTTAAAAAATAAGTTATAAAAGGAAAAGTCGATGTGAGCATTGGATATCTAGAGTTTTGTCCCACCATCGGTAAGGAAGGAGGCGTGAACTTCTTAATTAAATGCTCTTTCACGGTGCTCTGTAACAAGACCGTTAGGTCTTCTTGGGGCGCCTAAAATAAAAATTAAAAAAAAAACGTTTAGAAATTAAAAAAAAAACTTTTCTTTAAATATATTGACCATCTGGCCTCACCAAATATCTTTATTTCTCATTTGTTCACTGTGCCTATTCATAGATAGTCAGTCGATGTATGTACAATCCGATGCGCCTATCTCTAGATATTCAATCTATGTACATTCCGCTAGGCATATCTCTAGATATTCTGTTGATATATGTACACTTCACTGCGCCAATCATTAAATAAATCATTCATTAAAACAAAAATAAAAATAATAAAATTGAGTAATAAAAATAATATAAAACAATAAGAAAGTAAAAATCGAGCACTATGAATTCTAATATATATACTAGGTTGACAAATTTGTTGGATATTTTAAAACCCAGGCAGGACTTTAAGATTTGTTCTATAAACTTTAAGGTTCCTTTTCAATCCAATATATAAAATTCTTTCAAATATATTGGATTGAATATTAATCACAGAAAAAAAAACATGTAAAAATTAAAAAATTAGTCTGCAGGATCTTCAGAAACTGACAAAAAAGCACGAATTCGCTCTCAAAGTGATATTATATTATTCGGTTACGTATGAAAAACTTTTTGATTTTCTAGTAAACCGTTTCCAGATACGGAGCAAACTTAAACCTGGATATTTTTTATTATAGATACCCGAAAGGATAAAGATAATTTTTCTGAAATTGTCTTCGATCCCAAAAAATCAAAGATTATTTTTAAGAAAAATTATCGTTGATTCTTTGCGATAACCTGACCCTGATAATTTAGACAATATTAACCTTAATAGCTTAATAACAATTTTTCATTTATATTTGTTTTTCTTTAAGGTAAAAAGACTAATTGAGCTTAGTGCAACTTGTTTGAAGGGAATATTGTTATTAGCTTTGTTGCATCAAGTTCAGCAAGTATATCAAAGATCTTCGACTTTAAATAATTCTCGTTGTATTGTTGTAAAAAATTATTGTTAAAAAAGCAAAAATTTGAAAAGAAGTTCATCAATTCATCATCAAATAAACAGTATCAATTAAAATTATACAACTTATTTCATTGTGAACATTGCTTTCATATGCACCCTTATTCATTTGTTAAGGGGGGAAAAAATTCCCTTAAATTTTTAATAATTAAATTAAAATAAAAAGAGATTTTGTTTTTAAATTCTTAGGTGTTGATGAGAACATTACTTGGAATCAACATATTATATCATAGTATCCACCATGTTAACTTTTTATTAACTGTAACATGGTACCCACCATATTAAGTATGTTTCTAAAAGCATATATTATGTTTCAATCATAGCTCGAACTTATCTCAATAAGAAAAACTTAAGACAACTTTATTTCTCATTTATTCACAGCTACACTGATTATGCTAATATTGCCGGGGGAAGTTACATTGTTAGAAACGAGTCATTTGCATAACTAACTTTGCTGATCATTTTTCTCATTGAAAAACAAAATCGTTTGTTAAAAAAAATATAAATTTTTTTAACGAACGAAAATCCTAAATATCTTATCGTGACCGCAATGTAAAAAACTTGCTTTTTCGAATTTTTATTTTGATTGATCTAATTCTATTCGTCATTTTAAAAACAAGAAAGTTTAATTTTTTCCCTCGATAACATTTTAGAGTATTACTAATTATTTTATCTATTATTTTAATTTAATATTTAGATTTTTAATGCTATTTTTATTTTTCTCTAAAGTAATGTAGTTATTTTGTTTACAATCTTTTTAACTTTAAATTTAAGACTGATATTAGCGAACTTTTTTGCCTAGCTTATCTTGTTTACATTTTTGCTTATGTAGAAGTCTTTTAATAGTTTTATAGTATGACGACCAACATTGTAAACTTATAGAAAAAAAACTCTCTTAATGGTTTTTCATGAGCAGCTCCGAAACTGGTTTGAAGAAGTGCGTTTTTGCAATAACCTCTCTCTGCAACAGAAATATCTTGGTCTAGAAGAGCAAGGGGAACCCAAGTTACATCAAGGTGCCATGAATGTTATTCCATTTAAACTATCGTCGCATCAATTCCATTTAAAACTTTTTCGGAATACTGAACATGTTGTTATACGTATTTTCTATGTTTCGTCATTTCGCCCGTCGAAAACCAAGTGTCCATTTTTTGTGTTTCCAAGAAAATCAAGTTTTAAAATTTGATTTGTAAAGAATTTCTCCTAGAATTTGTTTACTAATTTAATAAATATTTAAAAAAGTTGTATCATTCTTGAGACTAGATTTATTGGACACATACTGATTGATTGTTGATATTTATTGATAATAAACAGAAAAAACACAAAATGCGGACATACGGCCTCTTGGTTCTCGGCTGACATTTGTCAATACGCTTTTATACCTTGAAAAGGCGTAAGGTAAAGAAGTCTTTAAAAATAGTATTATTATCGACTTTTGAATTTGAAAAATCAAGCAGTCAATTTAATCGACTATGGGTTTCCTACTAATCGACTAAAAGTTGATTTATTCGAATTTTTAACTTTTGTTTATTTAATGACAATACTGTTATAATTATTGCATACTTTTTTTGTGTTTCTTTACCTTTTTAAAATTCATAGCATGTTTGCAATATTTCTTTAATATTAAACTTTCTGTTGCAATCTTAAACTTTCTGTTGCAATCTTAAACTTTCTGTTGCAATCTTAAACTTTCTGTTGCAATCTTAAACTTTCTGTTGCAATCTTAAACTTTCTGTTGCAATCTTAAACTTTCTTATTTCATTAATTTTTATTTTTCCTTTTTTCCATGTTGTGATTTTCATAAATACTTTTAGGGCCGTTCCAAGCTAGCTCGGGGTGCTGGGGTATAATCAAATTGTGTAGCTTCAAAATCTAAATGTCGTCTATACAATAACATTGTAAAGATGATAAACAAAAAGTTTATACAAACTTTTTGATATTTAACAAGTATTTAAAACGGTTCCTTAGTCATTGGGGTCTGGGAGTAAATTATCTTGTTGTCGGAGCAACCCTGTTCTCATTTTGTTTTGCTCCAGTATTTTTATGATAATTACTTGTTTAAAAAAATGAAAAGCGAATATAAATTACTTTATTATTTTTAATGCGATTTTTAAGGAAAAAAAGTTTATTCTTATATTTTGACTTAATCAACTTTTTTTCGACTTTCAATTTCAAAAATGTATTAACCAATTTTAGTTGACTTTAGAAAATATATTATTCAATTTAGTAGACAGTCAATTTATTTAAATGTCATAACAAAACTATTTAAAAACCAGACGAAATAAAAGATTGATTTGGCCATTGCCTTAGACTTGATTCTTTTGATTTTCTGATTGTTCTTAAGAAAACAAGTAAACGCACTTTCATGAATCGCATCATATGTCTTTCAAACAACGTGAACTTATACTTTCTTTATTTAGTACTTCAAACTTCTCATACTGCCCACTTATATGGTTGTTTCACAGTAAGAAACTAAATAATCGCATAAATCGAATCCATGAGAGAGCTCTAAGAATTACCTCTAGAGACTATGAATCTTCATTTGAAACTCTTTTAATAAACAGCGGTTCTTTAATTATACACCAAATATACCTGCATTGTTAAGTCACTGAGGTTTTCAAAGTAAAATTACAAGTTGCGTCTATATCTGTGAATGAAGTTTTTAAGTTTCTCAAATCAAATCTGAGATAAGAAAAACCAAACTCTACCAATATTCGTACAATAAAATATGGATTGGAATCTCTATTATTTTTGAAGGATAAATGTCAGTTGACTTAAATTAGCCAATTATAGAGCTATCAATGTAACAACCATATGTGTCAACTATAATTAAATTACAAATAAATAAATTACAAATAAATAAATTACAAATAAATAAATTACAAATAAATAAATTACAAATAAATAAATTACAAATAAATAAATTACAAATAAATAAATTACAAATAAATAAATTACAAATAAATAAATTACAAATAAATAAATTACAAATAAATAAATTACAAATAAATAAATTACAAATAAATAAATTACAAATAAATAAATTAGAAATAAATAAATTACAAATAAATAAATTACAAATAAATAAATTACAAATAAATAAACTGCAATTACAATATCTGAACCTTAAGATAATAGGTAGCTTTGGGCATAAAACGTGCATGAGACAAGCACCCTAGCTTAAACTTGAAAAATTCTTTTAGAACATAAGTACATCAGAGTCAATTTTAATAACTTCTTGTAAACTCTGGGGAAATGTTTTAGTTAATCGATTAAACAAGCGATATTATCCCTACAAAAATTATCGTATAAAATTAATAAATTAAATGAAGTTAAAATTAACAATACATATTTACAACAATTCGCCATATAACACATATCAGCACCATATCAACCAAAGTACTGCTGCAATACAAATTGTATTGGTCGATTATAAGCAATTTTATTTAATTTAATCAAAAGTTAATCAGATAAACCACCTTCTAGTTATTTTAAACCCTAGAAACCCACACATAATAATAATAATAATTTTTGAAATAAAATAGTAATAACAATTTTTTTAAACAATGATAGAGATTAATAAGAACAGTATTTCAAATTGAAACCTAAAATATCTATTAAAGCTCTTTAACAAGGGAGTTCAAAACTTTTATAAGTGCAAAAATTATAATTCCTACCTTAAAAATTTGTCCGCGAATAATCCATTTTTGTTACCTCCGTCTAACCAAGATTTTTTAAATTCAAAAAGAATACAGTAGTTGGGAAACTGACAAGACCAGAGCATTTTGCGATTTTATTTGGTCCAACATAACAACTAATAAACTTTTTGGTTACACTATGGAATTGATTCAGGTAAGTGTTAGGGGGAGGTTACTCTCATTGAAAAAGAAATTAAGACCTATTTTGACATTTAAAGTAAAACTTTTATAGTTTAGTATAAAACTTTTCAAGTTTTCAACTTTGTCCGTCACTTTATAAATTTCTTAAACAATTTATAAAGTTTTTAATACGGACCGAGTAATAAAATACTATTTTGTAATGAAAAATAACTAATTTGCTTTTTCAGCAGTTTCTGAAGATCCTGTAGACTAATTATTTGATTTTCACAACATTCTCCTTTTCTGTAATTAATATTCAATCCAACATATATGTATGTATGTATATATATATATATATATATATATATATATATATATATATATATATATATATATATATATATATATACATACCATTTATATTAAGTTTGCTTAATAAATTTTAAGGTCCCCACAAAATGTATGAAACACCTAACATATTTGACAACACATAGTGTATATATATATATATATATATATATATATATATATATATATATATATATATATATATATATATATATATATATATATATATATATATATATATCTCAATTAAATAAAAAGAGGATGCTTTACAAAAAACTGCAATAAATTTTTTGATTTTAAAAGATTTTGTATAGTTAGCTTAAGTTAAAATAATAAGTTTTACTCGCAAATATTTTTTCATTCTTGTCTCTAGCGCCTTGATATAGAATGGCTTCATACACAACGAATACACCAATTAATACACCACAAAATTAATACACCATCTAACTGCTTTATTGCTTTAAAAGATTATAAAAATAAATTTTTTAAACAAACCTTAAGTCCGTTTTTTTATCTGGCAAAAGAATCCACAAATTAATTTTATCTGTCATTACTGAGCTAGTCTCGATATAGTCTCAATATAGTCTGAATCCATGGAAAAGCGAAAATGAAATGAAAACGAAAAAAAAACAAAAACGAAAAACGCAAAACGTTTGACCATTGTTTCAGAGGTAAAAAAAAAGAGAAAGATTTTAATAAATATCAATTTTTTTATCGACCGTGACGCAGTGGTTAGAGCGTTTGCTCAATAAGCAAGAGATTCAAAGCCAGCGTTTGAAGCGAGCTCTAGGCATATTTCGCACCATTGATTGGAAAGGAGGCGTGTACATCCTAGTTTAATGCTCTTCCGCGGTACTCTTTGACAATACCGTTAGGCCTTCTTAGGTTAGTCGTTAGGTTTCTAGAACAAAAAATTTAAAAAAAAAACATTTCTTTTATCGTTCTATCAATAAAAAATCTTTTGAATGACGCATTTAAATTTGCTGAGCAATATGTAACCATTTTTAGATTTAGCTAAGCAATACGCAAAACAAAAATAAGATAATTGAAAAAGCCCAAAAATCAAAGATTAAATTAAAATTGATGAAAAAAGAAGATGAAATTTTAAAATTGAATAATATGAAACTTATTGCTTTTAAAGCAAAAATTAAAGATTACGTCTAATTAATAAAATTACTTTCATCTTTCTCTTATATTGTAAAATCTTTTATTTTTATGCTCGTGTAAATACATAAACTCTGTATTTTAACGCACTGTAACAGTTTTTATTAATTAAGAATTTTTATTTTTTAGTTTTATCCAATTTTTGTTGCCTTCACCAATTTTTGTTTCCTTCACCAATTTTTAAAACCGTACAAAATAAAATCAACCGCACTGAAAAAATTAACCGCATCAATTAATAGGTTGTTTAGCTTAAATTTTTTGCCTGCCTGTACTTTTTTAGTATAACTATTTTTTCAGTTTTCCAGATGTAGAATTTATTAATAAAGTTTAAAATGTTCGTACGCTCTTATTTTAAGTATTACCTGATCATTTTTTACCTGCACATTTAACTACAACAACTTAAATAAAATTATTAGTATTGTTATTACTTTTGAATTTAATATCTACATTTTTTGTGTATTACACTTGGAGTCATCTTTTATTGTTAGTTATTTAACTTTGACGAACAACTGAAAACAATCGAGTAATGGCTACACTATCTTTAATAAATTTTATTTTTTGTCTAAAATTTATACTTGAGAAAACAGGGGTAACTTTTTGTATTTTGTTGCCAAACTTTATTTATTTTTCAGAATTCACATAATGTTCTTGTAAAAAAAATTTTTTTTCTAAATCTTTTTATTTAAAGTTTTGATTTTTAATTAGACTTAAATGAAAAAACTAAAAATTAAAAAATGATGAGTCACCCTCCTCCTCTTTCCCTTAACTTGTGTGGGAACAAACCTTAGTTTTAGAAAAATAATCAAATAAGAAAAAAAATGTATTATTATAAACACAGTGGCGTAAATAAATGGAAAACCTGCTCAAAAAAAAAAAGAAAAAAAAAAAGAAGCTAAAATAGTGTTTTTTCATCAATGCGTTTTAATAACGGAAAATGAAAGTTTTTTGATTTTTTCTATTTTAACTAAAAATCACTTGGAGCACACAGAATATTTAAAAATTTGTATGAGTTATGAAAACGCGAAGGCGGTAAAGATTTCAAAAGTTTTTCAAAGAAAAGAAGTAGAGGAACAAAATTATTTTTTGAGCATGAAGGAACAGAAACAGACTAATTGACAAATTACGTGATAATGAATACCAACAATACTTCGAAAATTAATTTCAGTACAACTGAATTTAAATAAAAAAGAATGTTTAGTTATAATTTAATTGAAGAAAACAAGCAATTTTTCTTTTACTTTATTTTCACAAGCTCAACAAATCGTATCAAAAATTAATTTAAGTTTAATTCTGTAGGAATATGAAACGTTGCAATAGACTTGCTTGTTTTCTAAATACTAGATGTACAAACTGATGTATAAGTTAACCATTTTTAATACAATTTCTTTAAAAAAGAAATTAAATTCTTTATTAATAATAAATTTTAAAAAATTATTTTAGTAAATTAAGCAGCCTAATAAAAATAAAAACGGCCATAAATATTGTATTCTGTGGCTGCGCAAACGGAATTTTGTTCGAAACTGTTTACAGTAACGTTGTTGTTATTATATTTTCATTTGGTAAATATCATTGTGTTAGGCTAAGAATAAATTCCGAAAACATTGGCATAAGTTCAAACTGTCGTCAGTGCAAATTGGCATTAATGCGAATTTTCATAAATGCGAAAAAAAAAAAAATGACTTGGGCGCAATATGAAATATATATACGTACATACATATATATACATAAACATACGTATATATATATATATATATATATATATATATATATATATATATATATATATATATATACATATATAAATATATATATATATATATATATATATATATATATATACATACATACATACATATATATATATATATATATATATATATATATATAATATATATATATATATATATATATATGTATATATATATATATATATATATATATTTATATTTATATATATTTATATTTATATATAAATATATGTATATATATATATATATGTATATATATATATATATATATATATATATATATATATATATATATATATATATATATATATATATATATATATGTATATATATATATATAAATGTATATATATATATATATATAAATATATATATATATATATATATATATATGTGTATATATATGTATATATATATATATATATATATATATATATTATTTTTAAAAATAACACGATGTTTTTTATTCTTGACATGTTTCGTAAAATTTTATTTACATTTTCAAAAGATTATTTTACAATAATAAAAAACTCTGAAATATATATTAAAAAATAGAAGTCTTTACAGAGAAATATTAACGGACAAAAAATTATACATAATAAACCAATATATTTATTACAAAATAACTCGGTAAATAACCAATAAAAATAACCAACTGTCAAAAAATATATATATATATAAATAAACTGACAGTAAAATTAAATAGATAAGTTTATAGTATAATGTAAAGCTTGTTTATTAAGTGAGGGACTTTCCCACTTAATGTGGAGGGCTTCTTTTATCTTTAACTTGTGTTTGTTTGGGGCATTATCCAAAATCTCAAAAGAATCACAGTTAGCCAAATTTTTGCAATTAAGAGATAAATTTAAGTGTTTAAATATATGAGATTGTTTATCACTTTTAAGGTGCTCATTTATTCTAGTTGCCAAGTGTCTGGAAATAAATAATTCGACCTATCATCTCAACAATCGGAACATATAACTACAACCTTGCCAAACATCTCTCTCATTTATTGTCTCCATATATACCTAAACAATTTTGCACTTTAGACTCATTTTCTTTTGTTGAAGAATTAAAACAAATTAATGTAACTAATAAATTTATTGTTTCATATGATGTTGAAAGTTTGTTCACGAATATTCCTCTTAAAGAAACCATCAACATTGCAACTGATTTGTTTTTTAAAGATAAAACTAACTCAAAACGTTTTTCAAAAGTTCAATTTAAAAAATTACTTCAGATTTCCACATCAGGTTCACATTTTCTATTTGGCGGTAAATATTACGATCAAACAGATGGCGTTGCTATGGGTTCTCCTTTAGCGCCCATCTTAGCGAATATTTTCGTCGGTTATCATGAACAAACATGGGTCAATAACTGCTCTTTTACAGCACCATTTTTTTATAAACGGTATGTCGATGACATAATTGCTATTTTTAATTCTGAATATGAAGCTCAAGAATTTTTCAAACACCTCAATAAACAACATAAAAATCTGAAATTTACTATGGAAAAAGAACAAGATAACCAGATTGCTTTTTTAGATGTACTTATTAAAAAATCCAACTCGTTTACGACTTCAGTTTATCACAAAAAAACGTATACAGGTCTTTTACAAAATTTTTTTAGTTTTATTCCCTCTTGCTACAAATTTGGACTTGTTCGGTGTTTGATTGATCGTACATTTAAAATTAATAATTCTTGGTTTGGTTTTGATAAAGATATTAAGAATCTATCATTAGTTCTACAAAATAATGAATTTCCACAAAAAATTATTGACTATGAAATTAAATCCTATATTGATAAGAAAATGAACCCATCTGTGTCTAACATTGTTAATAGCTTAAATATAAGATACTTTAAACTTCCATACATTGGAATGTACTCTAATTACACTAAAAGGAAAATTTCAAAAATTGTTCATAAATATTGCAAGGATATTCTAATAAAATTAATTTTCACTACTAATAAAATACAAGATTGTTTTTGCTTAAAAGAGTCACTTCCTAAACTGCTTAAATCTCATGTTGTCTATAAATTTTCTTGCGCTGGCTGTAATGCCAGTTATATTGGAGAAACCTCCAGACACTTGGCAACTAGAATAAATGAGCACCTTAAAAGTGATAAACAATCTCATATATTTAAACACTTAAATTTATCTCTTAATTGCAAAAATTTGGCTAACTGTGATTCTTTTGAGATTTTGGATAATGCCCCAAACAAACACAAGTTAAAGATAAAAGAAGCCCTCCACATTAAGTGGGAAAGTCCCTCACTTAATAAACAAGCTTTACATTATACTATAAACTTATCTATTTAATTTTACTGTCAGTTTATTTATATATATATATATTTTTTGACAGTTGGTTATTTTTATTGGTTATTTACCGAGTTATTTTGTAATAAATATATTGGTTTATTATGTATAATTTTTTGTCCGTTAATATTTCTCTGTAAAGACTTCTATTTTTTAATATATATTTCAGAGTTTTTTATTATTGTAAAATAATCTTTTGAAAATGTAAATAAAATTTTACGAAACATGTCAAGAATAAAAAACATCGTGTTATTTTTAAAAATAATTACTTATTTTATGCTATTACGACGTTCAACATATATATATATATATATATATATATATATATATATATATATGTATGTATATATATATATACATATATATATATATATATATATATATATATATATATATATATATATATATATATATATATATATATATATATATATATATGGTCGCGAGCGGTGAATTGTACACAGCAGTAAATTTCGATGTTTTTGTTTCTTTGTACCTGAAATTAATTAGGTTTTAATAATTTGTATTATTATTTGAAATATATTGAAGTATTTTCTCCTCTTAGTTATGGATTAGTTATGAAATAAAAAATACAGAATATGTAACCATGGAATTACGAGACGAAAAGATAAAAAGTAACCAAAATTACTGCTTATTAAAAAGATTTAGAAAAACAAGAACATTATATGAATTCTGAAAGATAAATAAAGTTTGGCAACAAAATACAAAAAGGTTACCCCTGTTTTCTCAAGTATAAATTTTAGACAAAAAATAAAATTTATTATAGATAGTGTACCCATTACTTGATTGTTTTCAGTTGTTCGTCAAAGTTAAATAACTAACAATAAAAGATGACTTCAAGTGTAATATTCAAAAAATGTAGATATTAAATTCAAAAGTAATAACTATAACAACAACCCTGGCCACTCTGTCCCTGGGAACTTTGGAAATTCCACTGAGTATATATATATATATATATATATATATATATATATATATATATATATATATATATATATACTCATATATATATATATACTCAGTGGAATTTCCAAAGTTCCCATGGACAGACTGGCCAGGGTTGTTGGGGGATTTACCCCTGGGTCTCACTATAAATCAAGATGGCATACAAATTAATAATAATTATGTATTGTTTATTTGGATCAATTTTGCAAAGACAATAAATATGCTAGTTATTTCTACGATTAAAATATAAAATGTTTAATAAAATATATAAAGACATTGTAAAGCAGCTTTATATTATTACTGATTAGTGTGTAAATTTTCTTGAGAAAGAGACTAAAAAATTAATTTATTATAAAAAAACATTAAATTTAGTGTTTTTATCGAGTCATGCTTATATATTTTATATAAGCCCAGGGACCTAAAAAGGATAAAAATGTGCTGCTACAAAATTATTTTTGGGTTCCCCTTTCTAACGACGATTATTTTATAAAGACATTCAGAACTAGGGTTTGGACAAAAACCGACTTTTTGAAAAGCCGGTTTTCGAATTCCAAATTCCCAAAAACACCGGTTTCAACCAATTTTTTAAATAAAAATTAAATAATGAGAAATACTTAATTTATATTAATTTCGCTAATCGTATTTTTTCGTAAGGAAATAGGATTTGAAAAAACATGTCCATCGAACCGTGGCTAAGTCTTATTCTAATTTTAAACACAAAATTGCCTGCAATTGAAAATACGCGTTTACTAGGTGCTGAGCTCGGTTTTATAGTTTTAAGTACATCAAATTACAAATCTAACTTTTTGGTTCTTATATGCGTTGCCTCAAATAATGAAAACTCAGCTTTCAGTGTCTTTGGGTTATTGAGGTTTTCTACAGGCTCTTCAAGAAACTTATTAATTGAATTTTCCATGACCTCGTTTAATAAAGCTTTACTCTGATGAGCAGCTTTTTCAATTTCTCTTGGTCTGAATTGGTGTTCACAGTTTTGAAACATTGTTGACTTTTCAGACAACTTAACAATGTCGATTTTTTAAGCTAAGGGTAGAGCGGGACTAGTAGAGCAATTTTTACTAAATCTCATTAACATTACGTCAAAGATCTCATTAACGGTACGTCAGATTTATATAATTTTTTCATTGTTTGAAAGATAATTTAACCTGCTAAAAACTTGTTAAGAAAAAAGTATAGTTTTTAATTTTTTAAGTAATTTGAGAATTAGTGTAAAGTAAGATAAGTAATCAACAAATAAAATGCTTGGTACGAAACTTGGGTAAATCATCAATAAAACTTTCACTAACAATGGGGTTCCCCAGGGTTTTATTTTAGAACCACTGTTGTTCCTAGAGTACATTAATGATTTAAATTTAGCAACAGACCTGTTAATCGTATTCTTTTTGTGGATGATTCCAATCTTTTTTATTCCCACAGAGATATTAATACACTATTTGAAACAACAAACGAACAATTATCGAAAGTTAACGAGTGGTTTATAAGTAAGAAACTTTCTCTAAATGTGGATAAACCAAATTTATTTTGTTCCACAAAGTGAATAAACCAAAAAAACCCATCAAATTGCCTAATCTAATAATCAATAACACTAGCATTAAAAGAGAAAACTCAGTAAACTTTCTTGGCGTAATCTTAGATGAACATTTACGCTGGAGTTTACATATAAAAAGTATTGAAAATAAAATATCAAAAAATTTAGCAATGATATATAGGACTAAACCATTTTTAAACAACAATTCTTTAAAAAGTTTATATTTCTCTTTTATTCATTGTTATTTAATTTATTGCAATATTGCATGGGCAAGTACAAACCTTACAAAATAAAAAAAATTGTACTGTAAACAAAAACACGCGCGCAAAACAATTTTTGGAGCTGATACAACTGTTCCTTGTGAGCCTCTTTTGCGTATACTTGAAACAATAAATATATATAAAATCAACTTACACCAAGTTTTATATATGTAAAATCCATTTTATATATATAAAATCAACTTACACCAAGTTTTAATGTTTATGTATTAAACAAATATAGGATAATCTCCTAAAATATTTTAATCCTATTTTAACAAAATAGTTTATAAATATCCAACAAAATTTTCAAATAACAACTTTGTTGTCCCAAAATAAAATTCAAAACGAACTTCATGTTCAGTTCTTTATCGTGAACTTACTTGTGGAATATGTTTCCCAAGGTTGTAAATACACATAAAACTAGTATAGAGCAGTATAAAAATGAATCAAAACAGGCATTCTTACTTATGGATTTTAATATATCCGATTTTAAATATTTTCTTTAATTAAAACTTAAATACAAAAAATAATTAATACAAAATATATGTCACTGAGTGTATCAAGATTTTTTTTTTTCATTACCTTAATTATGGTATTACCTCTATGGCATTTGCTAATTTATTTACGTTATTTCTATGAAGTATACTAATTTATTAATGTTATTTTTACGGTGTATATTAATTTATTTACTTTTTTATTTTTAAATCTTAGTTTGATTTTTTAATTTTTAAGCAAGTGATAATATCTTATTTATTTTTTCTTATTCACTTGATCTTGGTCTTTTCTTAATTTTGATTCTTTAAATTTTTTTTAGATGACAGCAATTTGTTATCTATTTTACTTTCATATATTTTTATATATGTTATATATATTATATATTTTATATATTTTTTAATAAATAGTTAGTTAACTATAGATATTTAAATATTACGGTTTTTGTAAATAAGTGAGAATGGAGCTCGGTGATAAAGCTAAATAAGTCTACTTTTTGCCCCACCAATATTTAATTTTATTTATGTGCTTCGAAACTGTATATATTACAGAGCCGGAACCAGCTTTTTTTGGTATTTGAGATAGCTAACTTCCAGACATGGAGCAAACGCCAAACATTTATACGTTTATACTTATGTCAAATAAGGATGCTTTGCAAAAAATTGCGATGATTGGAGGCTGGGAACAAAAAAGGCCCAAATTATTTGCCCCCCTGCCCAAACGTGAGAACAATAAGTTGATGAAATATTTTTTGTACTGTTCTCAACTATACTTATATTCATCGATAAATTTTAAGTTTTATAGTATTATCTTTCAGCGTTCAAAAATAATGACCATATAAAATTTAAAACCCCCTCAAATTGAGGGGGGTTTAAACTTTATATGGTCATAATTTTTGAAAGCTAAAGTATTTTACTATGAAATTTAAAATTTATCGATAAATATTAGTCTAGTTAAAAACAGTACAGAAAATATTTCATCAACTTGTTGCTCTCACGTTTGGGACAGGGGGGGGGCACATATCTTGGACTTTTTATGTTCCCAGCCTCCAATCATCACAATTTTTTGCAAAGCATCTTTATTTGACAAAAGTATAAACATATGAATGTTTGGCGTTTGCTCCATGTCTGGAAGTTAGCTATCTCAAAGACCAAAAAAAGCTGGTTCCGGCTCTGTAATATATACAGTTTCAAAACTGAACAAGATGAGCTTGGACATTGTTTGGTTCCAGCAAGATAGTGCAACTGCGTATACATCAAGAGCATCCATGGTTTTCATGAACGAAGCCTTTCCTAGGTACGTGATCTCTTTGAGGGGCAATCTTGAGTGGCCAATAGTATGAGTTGCCTGTCATAAAAACAGAGACACAAACAAATTCATGCATTGAGTCAAGAAAATCCAGCATTCAACATCCTAAACTGGAAAAAATGTATTAAAAATACATCTGCGCCAGCCTAATAGATGAATTAGGGGTTGCGAGGCTGGTCAACAGATTGAATCTGTTTACCCCTTAAGACTTTGCCAAGGAGGCCTTCTACAAGACAGTAGCCGGATGCATTTAACACCTGCCCAAGATGAGTATTTTTATCGAGACACTATCTCAAGCCTTAACTCAACTAAGAGCCCCAAGGCTGGAGTTTTAAGTCTGAGTTGACTTTTCCTAGCCTTTGCCTCAAAAAGCGTATCCTTCAAGGCAGCAGGACACGAAGCAGATTATTCTGGGTTACATGTTACCAGTAGCAGGATAACCTGACCTGACAAGTGTGTGTATATATATATATATATATATATTCTTTAAAAGTCATATTATTTTTATACAATATGTTTATAATATGTAAGTTGATTTCAATAAAAAAACAGCGTATATCTATTTTTAAATATTTTTTGATATAATAATATATTAACGATATTTGGCTGACCTATTGTGGTCAGCGTCATCAGGTAATAAAAACGTTACAAAGTAACATAAACCAAAATGTTTAAAAAGTAGACATTAAAAATTGTCAAATATAAAAACATTATAAATAATATAATAATGACGTTCAATTTTTGTCAAAATGGGTCCCCAAGTTCTTGTTTTAACCTTATCCCCGTCATCTCGATTTAGAACACCTCGCCCAATACTTATCTCATATTGAACTCTTGCTTTTTCAATCTCCAGGGAATCTCTAATTTTTCTTATCCTGTATTCTGGGACGACTGCCAAAGTCTTAAGATTTAGTCAATCCAAGTTACCACGGCATGTTCTAGAATGTTTTGTGGCTCCTGATCTCGACCATTTTTAATTTTTACAAGCTCTTTGGTGTCCAGAACAAATAAGTAAATATTTCATAATATTTAATTATATATTTTTATTTAATAATATATATATATATATATATATATATATATATATATATATATATATATATATATATATACATATATATATAAAATAATAAGGTATACCTGTAACAACTGGTGTTAACAGTTCCGAAGTGCAATAACAGTAGATATTGCACTGTAACAGCTCAGTTTGTTTTTTGTTTATGTGTTAACAAATAGTTTCTGCAAAATTCAGATTTGTCTAGTTTATTTTTGAAGTTATTTATTGAAGCAGCTTCTACTATTTTAGATGGTAAGTTATTCCATGCATTTACAACTCCATTTTGGAAAAAGTGATATCTGAAGGTATTTCAGCAAAAAGTTTTTTTCATTTTGAATTTGTGTTATTATAAAAACGGACCTTCATTTGATGTATTTTAATAATTGTTTGTTACCCAATTTATTTTATCATAGCCCTGTTGAACTTTAAAACGTTGAATAAGGTCTCCACATAGTCTACGTTCTTCGAGTGTCGTTAGTTGCATAATATTTAACCTAATTTCATAAGATAAGTTTTTGATTGCAGGTGCTAGATTGATTGCTTATTTTTGGATCATCTCAATTTTGTCTACGTCTTGTTGTAGGAATGGAGACCATGCCAGGACCATAAACTCAACATATGGACATATGAATGTTGTAAAGAGCTTTTTTACTATGTTTACATCTAAATACTTAAATGTTCTCTTTATGATACCTAACATTCTGTTTGCTTTGTTAGTTACTGAATCAACTTGTAAGTGCAGTTTTGGATCTGATTAAATCATTATACCTAAATCATGTTCAGTTTTTTTCCCGATATACATAATTTGGCATTTTTTATAATTAAATTTTGTGAGTCAGATAGATGACTAAGACATTATATTATTATCATTTTGAGTTATTAAATCATTCGAATTTTTATGTTTATTATTTTACTAATATCAGCCTATAGTTTGATTATTAAAATTTGATATTAGTCTTTTCAAAGTCTAGATATAACATATCAACTGTGTCGCCAATTATCTAGTGCATTTGTTATGATATCAAAAGTTTCCAATTGGCTTGTTGTGCAGCTTTTATTTTTTCTAAACCCATGCTGATTTTCATTGAATAAGTTTTTTTTGTTAGATAAATTTAATAAGATCTTTTTGTAAGATAATCCATAATATATATGTATACATATATATATATATATATATATATATATATATATATATATATATATATATATATATATATATATATATATATATATATATATATATGTATACATACATTTATATATATATATATATATATATACATATATATATATATATATATATATATATATATATATATATATATATATATGTATACATACATTTATATATATATATATATATATACATATATATATATATATATATATATATATATATATATATATATATATATATATGCAATTTTGGATCTGATTAAATCATTATACCTAAATATATATATATATATATATATATATATATATATATATATATATATATATATATATATATATATATATATATATATATATATAAATATATATATATATATATATATAAATATATATATATATATATATATATATATATATATATATATATATATATATATATATATATATATATATATATATATATATATATATATATATATATATACAGGGTGCGGAAAAAGTTCCCGAACAAAAGTATAATTTAAAAAAATTATTTGTAACGGGTGATGCGGAAGTTATCGGACAAATCATAATTTTATTATTTGAGCATAATAATTAGTTTTTGTGGTTTTATGCGTAGGCATAAACGTTCTATAAAATATAAACTTTATTATTTGAAACACAATTATTTAAAATGAGGTTAAATGCAGCTGAACGAGAATCTTTTCGAAAGCGACTAAAAATGTTTTTTGTAAATAAACCTAATATTAAAAAAAAATCGTAAATCATTTTGAAAAGGAAGGATTTGGGACAGCATGCCTGGAAATTCTGGATAATACACAAACAACAAAAAGACATGCCCAGAAAGTGTTCGTTTTATAGGAAAAGAGAAATTTAAAAAAAAATTAATAATGTGGATAGCCATATCTGACCGTGGTATGTCCGAGCCATTGTTTCGCACTTCCAAGGCTGTAGTGATCAATTCATCAATCTATATTAATGAATGTTTAGAAAAATCACTTCTTCCATTTATTCACAAGTATCATGGAGACTTTAACTATTTATTTTGGCCAGATTTAGCAAGTTCTCATTATTCTAAAGATTCTCTAAATTGGATAGACCAATATGTCTATTACGTTGATAAAGAATCCAATCCCCCAAATTTGCCTCAAGCACGACCAATTAATAATTTTTGGGGACATTTGGCACAGAAGGTTTACGAGGAAGATTGGCAAGCTTCAACAGAGCAAGTTTTGATTGATCGCATTAAACTAAAACTACAAGAAATTGATTTAAACTTTTTACAGTCGCATATGAAAGGCGTCAGAGCAAAATTGAGATCAATTGCAGATGGTAGTGTTTTTTCATATAAAAAATAATATATTTTTATTAAAAGATAAATGGTTTATTTAAAAAAAATATGAAAGTAGTTTGTTTTTTTATTTATAAATAAGTTATTGACGCTTTTATTTTGTCCGATAACTTCAACATCACCCGTTATGGTGTTTTCTTTCAATATATAGTGTTTTTAGTATTCTTTAGCATTCCTTCGTATTCTTTTAGTATTATTTTGTTTTAAATTTAAGTGTAATTTGTTTCTCATCTTGTACAGGAACTTTTGCTGTTTTTGCTGTTTATATTTTTGAACGGGAACTTTTTCCGCACCCTGTATATATATACAGAGCCGGCTCGTAGCGTGTGCGAAGTGTGCGAAACACACAGGCGCAGCATTAAAAAGGCGCAAAATTAAAATTCTGCATAGAAACAAAATATATAGGCCTTTCTAGATCTACAAATAAAAATGCAAAAGGTACAAAGTCCATTTTTGTAAAAACTGAATTATGCCCCTTGTCCAATCCTAATCAGTTTATTTCAATGTTTTCTGCTAACCAATCAGACGAAAGTTTACATTTTGTGTTTACTTCTGGACAAGATGGCTAGCATTAATGCTAGCTTTACTGAAATAGGTCACTGCCTTAAACTTCTATTGTCAGTTGTGAATGATATATCTGCACCTTATTTTCTAGATTTAAAAAACATTTTCTAAAATGCTTTTATATGAAAAATACACATCTCCTTGTTAGTCTATTATTTATATAATTATTTTTACACATTTTTTGTTTTGGTTGTTTTTTGTGCATAATTATTTTTTGTTCGTAATAGTAGATCTAGGTAGTAAAATTGCATGCAACTAGAACTGCTTATTTTGATGCAGTAGTGCCAGATTATGATGCATTGCATGAGTTGTTTTTTGCATACTTTTGATAGTTCAAATAAATTAAATTTAAAAAAATGGTTGTTATTGTTTTATTTTAAAAATAAGAAGGTATTTTAAAGGCATAAAATATTAAAGAATTTGCATTAAACCAAATGAAAAACAAATAAAAAACCCTAGCAAAAAGTTCTAAGTCTGTTATATATATATATATTTATATATATATATATATATATATATATATATATATATATATATATATACATATATATATACATATATATATATATATATACATATATATATATATATATATATATATATATATATATATATATATATATATATATATATATATATATATATATATATATATATATATATATATATATATATATATATATATATATATGTATATAAATTTAATATATGAAGATTACTAAATACGAATTCTCTCAATACTAATTTTTTTTAATTTTATCAAAGAAATTATCGCTAGATTATTGATACTAGCATATTCAGCTTTGATTACAAATTATTAATTAAATTAAATTACAAACAAACGGTAACGTCACTTTTTAATGGCTTCTTTAAAGTTCGCTTTAATTGGGCTTCTTTAATATTACGTAGGTATAAAAAATATGGCGTCCAGAATTGCGTTTTTACATATTGACCATCATCTAAATTCATACCTCTATTTTTAGGTCCACATTTATTGAACTGAATTTCGATTGCCTCTCGAACTTTTCTTTCAAATTTTATGGGTTCTACTTTTAACGTCTTTACTTGATTCCATTTTATACTTCATGAACATTTAATTCTATAATGCCCAATTGCAGATTGTTCTAATTTTTCTTCAAAAAGAAGAAAAATTAGAACAATCTTTAAATTCTTGAAAAAAAATTAGAACAACCTGCAATTGGGCATTGCTAGATGAATTAGGAAGATGCTAGTATTAATAATCTAGATAAAATAAAAAAAAATTAGTATTGAGGGAATTCGTATTTATTGATGTTCATATATTAAATTTATTCAACTCTCATACAAGATGTTGTCATTTAAAACATATATTTATATATATATATATATATAAATATATATATATATATATATATATATATATATATATATATATATATATATATATATATATATATATATATATATATATATATATATATATATATATATATATATATATATATATTATATAATACATATCTGTACTGTCCTGAAATAAAATGGATCAAAAAAAAAAATTGTCTGGTCGCCAAAATAAATTAAAAAGAGAAAAAAAACTATCAGAAGCATTTTAAAAAGCAGAAAACTCTTCATAATTTTCTTCAAACAGCTGCAGAGACTGAAATTGAATATGAGAAACCAAATGAAAACAAGAAAGAAAGTTCAAGTGAAAAACAAAGTGAAGGATAAATTAACATAATTGGAATTGAAAATATTAATGGAGAATATTGTGAAACTAATGCACTCGCGGATTTGAATTTGGCAATCGAACCTTCAAACAATAACATGAATTTGGCTGTTGATGTGATCAAAAATAACTATGACGGTTTAGCAAATTGGCCAGAAAATTTGTCCACAATATTAATTCAAGACATAGTTACAAAAGAACCTACAAAATTTTCCGTTACTGCTTACCCAAAAGATGATCAAAACCGATCATTTATTTATGTACATTTTTATCACCAAGCTCCTAATGAAGTATTAATCAACAGATCTTGGCTTGTTTATTAACTTAAATCAGACAAAGTATTTTGTTTTTGTTGTAAATTGTTTAGTAACGTTACTTCTTGTCTAGTAAAAACTGGAACAAATAACTGGAGACACATGACACTAATTTGAGAAAGACATGAAAACAGTGCAGTGCGCTACGATTCATTTAGGAAACAGATAGATTTAAAGAAAGTACATCTCAAACTATTGATTGTCTTACTGAAAAAATGTACCATACTGAAGTACAACATTGAAACTCTGTTATTAAGAGAACCATCAATATAATTTTGATGATGGCTTCTGAAAATATGGCATTCCGTGGATCATCAGACCACCTTTCTTCAAAAAATAATGGAAATTTCCTAAAAATTGTAGAACTACTTTCAAAGTTTGATCCAGTGATGGAAAAACATTTAAACAGAGCAGTTGAGAACCCTAATCGAACACATTGTTTGGGAAAAAATATTCAAAAAGAATTAACTCAAAAAATTAGCAAAGCAACAAAAGATAAAACTTTAATTATGATAAAAAAGGCTAAGTATTTTTCCATTAATTTAGATTGTACACCAGCTAATAGTCATCAAGAGCAAATGTCTATTATTAGACGTTACGTTAACATTGTAAACAATTGGATAACCAGGTTATCAGTGTCACAGTTCAAGAAAGTTTTATGGGATTCATAAATGTATTAGATACTATTGGATTAGGACTTACTGAAGAAATTTTGAATTCATTGGAATCAAATAATCTATCTGTCATTGATATTCGTGGACAAGGATATGATAATGGATCCAATATGAAAGGTAAAAAAATTGGTGTACAGAAGCGTATAGTTGATATAAATTCACGAGCCTTTTATATTCCTTGAGTCTGTCACTCCTTGAATTTGGTTGTTGCGGATGCAGTCAAAGGGTGTTTTGAAATTATGAAGTATTTTTCACAAATTCAAGCTATGTATAATTTTTTCTCTGCGACTACAAAGCGTTGGCAAATTTTTGAATCAAAATGTTGCAATTTAACAGTAAAGTCATTAAGTACTACCAGATGGGAAAGTCATGTAAATGCTGTTTGTGCTCTAAAGTTGGGATTTAAAGAAATTTATTGTGCATTCAAAGAAGCTGTTAACATTGTTAAAAGATTCTATGATTATATAAACTGCTGAATCACTTGCATCAAGATTAGACAGTTTTGAATTCAAATGTGGTGTTGTGGTTTGGCACGATGTATTAACTGAAATTAAGTGTACTAGCAAACAATTACAATCTCAAACTGTAGACGTAAAGACTGCTGCAATACCATTAAAAAAAACTATCGATTTTTTTGTTACTAAATACACTGAAGGTTCTTACAAAATATATATTTCAAAAGCCAAAATTCTAGCTAATGATGCATGTTTGACTGATGAATTCAGTTCTATTTCGCGTGAAAGAGCAAGAAAAAGAAAATGATTTTTTGATGATGAACTTTTTGAAGAAGATGGTGATATACAATGAAACCAAAATTCGAAAAGCAGTTTTTTGATGTTTTTTTAAAAATAGCTAAAGAATCGATAAATGAACAATTCGAAAGCTTTTCAAGTACAATAGAACCGTTCAAGTTTTTGTATAATATCAAAGATATTGATAAAATAGGAGAAGCAGAAATAATTAATAGATGCAGATTACTGGAAAAAGTATTGACTCATGGTGAATCAAAAGATATGTATTCAGAGGATTTGTTTCTGTAACTTAATATGTTATCACGGAAATTAGATAGGAAAAAATCACCGGAATCTGGCTTAAATGGGTCTATGATAGTCAGCTTGAAGAACTGTTTCCTCATGTTTGCATTTCCCAACGAATACTATTAACACTACCGGTAACAGTGAGTACAGGAGAACGTAGTTTTTCCAAATTAAAATTAATAAAAAACTATTTACGACCAACAATGGGCCAGGAACTTTTATACGGTTTATCAATAATTTCCATTGAAAACAAAATTGCTGAATCTGTGGATATTGATATTTTAAGATTAACTTTTGCAAAATCTTAAGTTAGACGTGCTCCGTTTTCTAACTAAAAATATGTTTACAATCAATAAAATTGTCAAGAAAGTTATTTTATTTGTAGTATGTATTGTTTTATGACGTAAAAAAAAAGCACTTTTCGCGAGCAAGCTAGTGATCGCGAGCTCGCTTGAAGTTTAAATCTAAAAGGCGCCAAATTTATTCTTGCACACATGAAAAATGTTTCACGAGCCGGCTCTGTATATATATATAAAAATTACGAGTGAGCTAATACTTTCTGGAAGCACTATATATATATATATATATATATATATATATATATATATATATATATATATATATATATATATATATATATATATATATATATATATATATATATATATATATATATATATATATATATATATATATATATATATATATATATATATATATATAGTGCTTCCAGAAAGTATTAGCGCACTCGTTATTTTTTTATTATAGACAACTTCAAATCAATATAAATTGTAAAGTAATTTCAATTTTGAACTACTTTTTTTTTAAAATGAAAGGTAAAACCCATTAAGTTTAATTATAATGTCAAATAATGTTTAACTGCTTGTTTTTTTTTATGAGTTAATTAGAAGTTTAACGACTACTCGGAAAAAGGTCTGAAAATAAGCGCGCAAAAGTGTTAGCGCACTCATTTAAAATGTTTTAGCACACTCATTTAATTCCTCTGAGAAAAACTTTTTTGGTTAATTTTTGTTAAAAACTCTCTGCTGATTAATAATAGTCAATAAAAAATATAAGAAGAATGTATTGAAGTGGTGGAAATAACATTTGAAATACAGTTAGTTAAAACTTTAAAACTGCAACAACAAAAATCAACATTGATATAGAGAGATATTAGAAGATTACTTAAAGCCATCAAGGCTGACTTCACCTGACAATTTCAACAAGATAACGCTCCTTGCCACACAGCACGCTCAATAAAGCAATACATGGAGGAAAAATGGTTGAATCTAATGCCTCAGCCCGCTCGCTCACCTGATTTAGATGCTATTGAGAGTCTTTGGAGTTGGATGGACTGCAAATTACAAAAAAGCAAGCCCACTAACTTGGTGCAGCTCAAAACGCAAATGCAAGAGTTGTGGAATACGGTGCCACAAGAATTAATCAGAAAACATATAGATTCTATGCCGTGTAGAGTCTTGGCATACCTTAAAAACAAAGGTGGTCACATAAAATATTAAACTTTCTTAGAATCTTTGAAAAACTGTAAGTGCGCTATTACTTTTGCACACTTTTTTAATAGTATTTTTATTACTTTTACTGTATCTAATTAAATTCAAGATAATAATAAAGATATATCTTTTATATATTTGACAATTAGTATTTCTGCTTTATTTTATGAATAAGTCCAAAAAAAATTATCAATCAGCCTTTTATTGTTTTCGAATTACAATCATTTGAAGTTCACTTATGTAAAAAAAATATGAGTGCGCTAATACTTTCTGGATTACTGTATATATATATATATATATATATATATATATATATATATATATATATATATATATATATATATATATATATATATATATATATATATATATATATATATATATATGCAGTAATAACAATAAAAATTACTGGAAAAACTGAAACATTCAAAAATATATAATAGTCTTAGTATTAATTAAACTGTAGCTGGGATAACAAGTTAACAACAAGTGAGTTAGAAACTTACTTTGACAACTTTTGATAATACACTGCAGTTAAACTTATATAAAACAAAATATAAATTTTAATAATATAATGCAAAATCTGAAAACTTTAAACAAAAAATAGTTTTTAAGTTATTTTTTTAATACTAGAAATTTGTCTAATTTGTTCTTAAAACTGTTTACATTTGTTGACTTGACAACTTCCAATGCCAATGTGTTTCATAAATTTGCTGTTCTGTTTATGATAAATTCATGTCTAGATATAAAGTTAGTTCATTCTTTGCTGTATTTCTTATTAGGTATATTCTTATAACTCTACGATATTATGAGAATGTTGGTTTGTTTCAAGATTTTCAATTCAATTGAAATAGTTTATTTTTTCAATCGAATTGAAGATCTTGAATGTGTAACAAATTTTTTCATTTTTAATCTGTAACATATTATTCTTTGATTTATAATGGGGAACTTCATTACTTCCTTTCGACGCTTAAAGACTCATGATGTATATAAAAGTTTTCTTTCCAGTTTTAACAAACTATTTAACTTCATATGCAAAGTTCATTTTTTTTCTAAACAGTAACAAATTGTCTTCTTACTAGACAGTTTTATTATAATAATTTGATTAGATTATACTTTTTTGCATAGACAGCACTTTCCAAAGTTCAAAGCTTCTCCCAATGCTTGCACTTCGTGGCAATTCTCTAAACATAAATAAACAAAAAAAAGCATATTTTTTAATACTTTATTGAAGTTTGTTGCTAAACTAATTACTCTATATTAACTGTCAATAAAATAAATATGCTTAGCAAACATTTCAGCTTATTTAAGAAAAACATGGTTTTCCTTAAATAAGTAAGATAAAGTACTTGAGGTTTGTCAAAGTGATGGATCAACCATACTATTGAAATAGCCATATTTCAAAGATCACTTAATATTAAAGTAAATAAAACTTTAAAATTAAAAAAACTAAAAGGAAAACTTTAAATTCTTTCATCTCAAATTTTTCTGTTAAAAATTAGGCAAATATAGTAAATGTCTTAGTATTTGTTAACTAAAACAGATTTGAAAAAACACAGATTAATTAGTCTTTAACCTGTGTTAACTAACACAGAATAAAGAAACAAATAAAAAAAATTAACAACAAAAATTTTACTACTTAAACAATTTTAACAAATTTTTATCATTTTATATTTAACATTAGTGACAGATTTTCCTTTTATTGTGCAGGTTCCACTAAACTTACTTGTTGCAGATTGACTCTCTTATTTTAGCCATACCTATACAAAATATATTGCTACACTATTTTTTTAATTTTACATGTTTTCAATTTTTAAAACGTTAACACGTTCGCTGCCGAGCTATTTCTTTGTCGAGCCGTAATGTCTGCAATAACTAATTTTTGCCGAGGCTGTTTTGCGTCGTTTCATTCCCTTTGCCAAGGCTAGATATCAACATTTCAATAAACAAAATATTTTTAATCAAATATAATTGTATAGTATTGTTTATACTAAATACGACTGACAAAAAAATAAGCACTACGAGTATACTCGTACTTTGGCAATGGAGAAGAAACTTTTTTCTTATATAAGTAAAACTCATTGCGGTGACTAGTAATATAGCTTATTTGATGATATCGAAGATTCGGATTCATTTTTCGCTTATACTACTACGTCTTCGAGATTGAATGAATCAGAATCAGGTTCTGAAGATAATAACAGTGAAGAAGGTAATGATGATCAGTTAGCAGACGTTCATCTAGCAGCCAAAAAGAGCTAGAACAACGGGTGGTCTTACTTATTGACAAAATCAAAACGAAGCTCAACAAGTAGATCCTGTAAAAAATATTATGCCTGAATAAACAGCTTTTGATATAAATCTATATAAAAATTCGAACCAATGGAAAGATGAGCGAATATTGTAAAACAAATTCAATTTACTGCCTATCCTGGTTTGAAGATAAACATAGAGAGCAAGAAACCATTGGATTTCTTCAGACTATTTGTTACAAAAGAGCTTATAAATACTATGGTAGTTAATACTAATCGCTATGCAACACAAGAAATAAATAAGCAGCATTCGCTCAGAAGAAGCTCACGTTTTAAAGATTGGAAACCAATAAAATCAGAAAGTATGCGGCAGTTCCTTTGAGCTCTTCTTCATATAGTATATGTCAAAATGCCATCTTTAAAACACTACTGGTCTAAGAACAGTCTCCATAGATTTTCCTTTTTCTCTAGAATAATTCCTCAAAATAAATCCCAACTAATGTTACGGTTTTAGCATTTTATTAACAATGAAGATTCGGGAAGTGGACGCTTGTGTAAAATTATTGGACTTCTCAATCACTTAAATAATACCATGGATAACATCTACTGTCCTAATAAAAATATATCAATTGATTAATCAATGATGCTTCGGAAGGGACGTCTTGTATTCAGGCAGTATGTGACACAAGTATGGCATCAAGTTCTATGAAATTTGCGAATTAGATGATATTTTACTAAAAGTAAAAATCTTCTCTGGCGAGGTAACTCTCAATAAACATTTGTTGAGTCAAACGAGAGCTATTGGTTTAGACTTAAAGGAAGAATTTCTGGAAAAGGGCTATCATCTTTACACCGACAACTTTTACAAATCCTTTGAATTAACAAACCACGTAATCAATCAAAAAACACACATTTGTTGTACTTTAAGAACTGACCGAAAGTCAAATCCAAAAGAGTGTACAAAAGCAAAACCAAAACAGGGAGATGTTATAAGCAGAAGCAGAGGTTGTAGCGGTTGCTAAATGGAAAGACAAAAGAGACGTGCAAAGGATTAGCAACATACATTCGTTGCAAATGATTGAAGTGATAAAAAGGAGAGGAGAGAAGAAAATGAAACCCAACATTATTATATATTATAATCAATGTATGTCAGGAGTAGATAGGGCTGATCAATATCATATCATAATTCATTTTATAATTCCTAAGAAAGACAATTAAATGGCATAAAAATATATATCACTTCATCTCTTTGATATTTTTTTGTTTAATTCTTATTATCTAAGCAGCAAATATGGAGTAGATAAAACAATTTCCAAACCTTGTCGAGTCTGCTCTAAAATAAAACGTAAAGAAATACGATATGAATGTGCTGTTTGTGAAAATAGACCTCCGTTATGCATTGGCAAATGTTTCATAATGTATCATTCAAAAGAATAGGTTTACACTTAAAAAACATCAATTTTTATTTTTAGCTGTTTAAGGCTATTTTTGTCTTTATCCGCATATAAATTAGATTGCCGGGATTTTTAAAAAAAAACTTAAACGTAATCTTTTCTGAAAATCAACTGTGAAGTTAAGAAAAAAAAATCGAACAGACAAAGCCAATTATGAACAAACATTATTTAAAATAAGTTAGTATAACTACGAGTTTACGTAAACTATATAAAAAATACGAGTATACTTGTAGTTGGCAAACTTATGACGCCGGCTTACTACGAGTATTCTCTTATTGGCAAATATCAAACTCCCTCTAACTACGAGTATACTCGTAGTTGGCAAATAAATGACACTAACTTACTCCAAGTATACTCGTAGTTGGCAGCGAACAGGTTAAAACATTTTCAAAATTCAAAACATTAATTTAGAAAATGCGGGGGTTGATTACCGGTTTTTCATTACTTTCATTATTTTTTTTATTCAGTTTCTCTTAAAAGGTTTTTCAACATTTCGGGGTTTTGACTTTTTAGAATTCGGCTAAAATTAGTTTTATCTGTACATTTGACATAGATAACTTTGAAACATTTACATATTTTTGATTAAATTACTACTTTGTTGATATATATTATTTTTAATTTAAACTTTTTTTTATTTCAAATACTTATTTTTTCACAAAACTTGTAAATATTGAAAGTTTAGATTATAAATAATAATGGCAGGACTGATCATATGATATTGTGATCATATGATCTTATCATGAAGCCTTTTAATGTGTATATTGCAAACGAAATGAAATTATTACACAGTATAGTCTATATACTGTATAAAATATATAAAAACAGAAAAGTTTTCGTTATTAAAAATAGATAAATATTTTTGCTGTTGAGAAAAAATTTTATTTTAATTTTTCTTTGAGGCATATATGAGCACATAATATTAAAAAAAAATTGGGTAAATCTGTTTTATTCCAGTTAGAAGGATTCGCGGTAACCCAGCTAACACACATATTGGTAAAACGTTAGAACAATGTTAGTCGCTATAGTGATATGTCCGAGGCCTATATTTATTTATAGGTCCTATATATATATAGAGCCTACATATAGGTTCACTAAAACTCCGCTATAGAATGTCTGCTGGGAACGTCGCGAGTACAAAATTATATAACTTTTATATAGTCTGAAATAAAATTATATATTTTGCTCATATATATATATATATATATATATATATATATATATATATATATATATATATATATATATATATATATATATATATATATATGTATATAAAAACAACTTGCACAGTTACATTGGATCAGCTTATGTTTTTACATAAGCTGAACCAATGTAACTGTGCAATTTGGTTTTAATTGCGTCTACATTTATCTTTTCTTTGATATCTTTGCTAAACACATGACATTGGGTCAACGTTGGATTTGCATCAGAAAAAACAACTGACGTTTGCGTTAGCTTTACATACGTTGGCCCAATGTATTTGTGTTAGCGGGTAAGAAGTACAAACACATTATATTTAGTTTGGAAAAATAGTTTCTTAAGATTATTATTTAATACAATAAACATGTTTGTTTTTATATTGCATATCTCAAAAATTATTAAATTCATTAAAAGATGTTTTATTTTGCATGTTTTTCTCATCATCAAAATAAAATATTAAACACATTTAGTTCTAAAATATCCTTTCATTGCATTTAAACATAAATATATACACGACATTCAGTTCTTAAACATTTAAAGCTCTTATTTCTTTAATTAAGTAACTGTATTTTCACATTTTTATTGATTCGCCATTTTTTATATACTTTTTAAATGATTCTAGCAACAACATCTTAAAAAAAAGACAGATTTCAGACGCACAAAAAACTGCATAAATTATTTAATAGCCTCTTAGGGAAGAACCATAATAATATGAAAATCTTAAAAATGAATAGATTGGGAAACCCCTAGAGTTTTAAATTAAAGATTTTATCACTTCTAAGAATTTTTTCACTTTCTAAGAAAACTTCAAATTAAGCCGTTTTTTGAGATTTAATTAATAATAAAATGAATAATTTTTTTTTTAATAAAAATAAAGAGTTATCTAAACATATTTTTGAAGTAAGAATAAAAAATGAACAAATTTTTTTTACAAATCTTCAAAAGATATTCAGAGTTTTTTTTTTAATGTTTTTAAATGTTTTAAATTATTCACGGCAAATACTTAAAGGCACTGATAGAGAATTTGAAAAAAAGTTATTAATAACTGTATTGATGAAAATAAAAGCTCAGAAAAGAAAAAAAGCCCAGGTGATACGAGTTTTTACGAAAGAAATACCAAAGAAAATAAGAATTTTGACTCATACCTCAGATAAATCGAGATAATTTTTGAGGATAAAACTAAAAAAGTAGTTAGTGTAAATAATTGATATCATTAAGCAATTAATTGATATCATTAAGCAATTAATTTATATTATTGAGCAATTAATTGATATCATTGAGCAATTAATTGATATCATTAAGCAATTAATTGATATCACTTTTAAAACATGACTTTTATTATTACTAATTACAAAACAATTGTTCGTTTTTAAAATTATATTTTAATATTTTTATATACTAATGTTTTTATATAAAAAAACAGATTAAAACAGATTAAAACAAACTCAACTAAACCTTACTACTTGGTTCCGATAGTAAATTAAAAAAATATTCTTTAAACCGCTGCTCTTATATAAACTCTGATAAATAAATAGGTATTATTTCACAAATTGTGAGCCCAACCATAGCTTCGACTTTAACACGGCTTTCTTGCCAGTTTTCCTAAACACTGTTTGTTGTCACGTTTGTATTAAGATTAACAAATTTTTGTATTAAGATTAACAAATTTTTGTTTGAGCGTGGTAAAACAAAACACGTTGAAAATCTTTCACAGCTAAATCTCTATATACAGCTCACGTATCCCTCCATGTGGAGGGATTTGCATATAGAGGTTTAGCAGTGAAATGTATATATGTATATAGAGATTTAGCATATCCATTCAAAAACAAACCCATTGCGTAATATTAGATAGAAGGGTTTCTCATTGCTATGTGCTGAAGGAATAAGTAATTCTTTTTTAATTGGTAAGTCAAATGTACCAAATATCCATTTGATTAGTTTTTTTTTATATGTCCTTTTTAAATAAGTTACTCGTCATTTTCTACCATTAAGTTATTAAAATTTATAAATCAAAAATATAAAATTATAAGTATTAAGTTAAAATATAAGTATAAAATAATAATAAGTATAAAATTATAAGTATTAAAAATTATAAGAAATGCGCAATCCGTATAATCAATTTTGCAAATCGCTTTTCACATTCGAAGCATTATTTTATTGAAATGAGAATTCTGGATATACGAGTTAAATGTTTTTTTTACTTAAAAATATAAAAATATGTTTGTGTCTGTTAATTCAAGTAGATACTGTTTAACTATATTTTTAAAACAATTTATTGAAGTTATACTTTTCAAATTTTCATCAAGAACTATGTTCCACATATGAGGTCCTCTATATGAAATTGAGTAATCAGATGTTTTAAAAGTTGATTTAGGTAAATTGAAGTTATGATAGAGCACCTCGTATTTATGATTAATTTTTAGAAATTGGATATTTAAAGATTTTGGAAGCATGTCATTTTAAAATTTAAACATGAACAACGAACGTAAAAAATTTATCTCAATTTTTTTTGTTTTAATTTAATTAAACAAAAATAATTGTTATAATAAATATATAAATAAATAAAATCACAACAAAGTAATAAACTTTTTTCCTTTTATTTATTTTATTTATTTATTTAATTTATTTATTTTATTTTATTTTATTAATATATAAAGTGTCTTATTTTAGAAAGTAGAGATCCTTTTGAACTCTTTCAAAAAAAGTTTCGAACAGTTTTATCTTTAATAATTAGAAAAAATTGTTCTACTGATTTGGTCCACGATATCGAACTTGAAAAAGTTCAGTTTTAAATACAATCTTAAAACAGCGAAATTAAAATTTGAAACTCACTTCAATATTTGACAAGTAATAAGTAAATTTTGTTGAAAGGCATTTTGTTAACTGAGTGAATATAGTACAAAATCAATTATCCATTACTTAATAATAAAACCTTCTGTTGTTATTAATAATCTTTAAAGTTAAATTAAAAAGAATTTTATATAACTCTAGAATTAGTTTGATAAAATATTTTATTGTTTATAAACTTGAATACTAGCCTAATAAAATAATTTATCTATGGTAAAAATAAACTCTACACTTTATATTTTCATAAACTTTGTTTCAAATTACGCTGTATTGCACAGGCCCGTATAACAAAAATTATATGGGAGGAGGGGGGGGGGTAATACTACTGGGTAGGTCAAATAATAGTTGCTACTATTTGACCTCGGAAAAAACTGTGATTTTTGTAATTTTGTACATGCTTTTTTAGTAACTATGTATCCTATCAGCAGCAGTAACACTTCGCATACCAGCAGTGTTGTACCTAGGAGGGATGAGGGGGCTTGGGGTTAAGCAAGAGCTGGATAAAAGTTTTGTGGAATCTGGTTAAGCGCCGTAAGCTCGACAAGCAGGGTCGGAGGGGGGTGGATCTTGCAAGCCTAAAACCATGTTCAAAAATAATTTATACTCTGTGGTACTACCTAGTTCTGACACTTTTGAAACCATATTAAACTAATCCATTCTTATAAAGTGACTGCATTACTATGACAGAACATATTACATAAAACTTAATGTTATTAATTCATTATTTTTTTAGTTTTTTTCATTGCAATGTTCTTAATTAAATCTTTAAATTGAATATCTGTCATAATATCTGATTCTATGCTTAAAAGAGCTTAAAAATGACCGTTTAGCACTGCATATAGTGAACATTAAAGTCAAAAATATTTGCAATGCTACGTCGATGTAAGGGAAAACATTTTAATTTTGTCAGTTTTTGGAAATGATATTAAGGACAGCTAAGGATTAGTTGTGGTGAAAGAATAGTGTTTTTTTTTTTACAGATACATAAAAAACTGCTGCAACTTAGCTGCAAAGTTGTTGTCTAGATTCTCTGGGTAAAATTTATTGGTGCGTTCAATCCTTTTGACTTTCAGCATTGGAAAAATTCTCTGAAGCAGTGAGAGTTTTTTGAAAAGACATTAAAATACCATTAGTTGCGGTAGCGTATCAGGGCTAGGGTTAAGGTTAGGAATTACGGTTATGGGTTAGGGCTACAGTATCTAGTGTCTTAAAGTGATTTTTCTGATTTCAGTTGGCCTTTCGCTGCCAAGATATTCTATAAGAATATTCAAACTGTTGATACCAAAAAAAAAAACTTATTAAGCAATTTTATCTTATTGAGCAAGCATGTGTGTTATGTAGAAAATTCTATCTTATTGAGCAATTGTGTTATGTAGAAAAAGTTAACTATCATATCACAACAGTCAACTGCACTATGACCAACCATACTCAAAAGGGCTGCACAAGGGACATAAATGGCAAGTTCGTTTTTTCCTTTTTCTACATTCTTTTGCAACGTCCTGACATATTAGCTGCATTGTCAAATAATTAACCCCTGCACATACTAAATTTTACTTTGCAGACATCATACAAGAATTTCAACACTTGATTAGCCAATGGTTCCCTTTGGATTTCCTTTCAGTTTAAAAACTGATAGAAGTCTTCTATCGTTTGACAATTCATAATGTTCAACACAACAACAAATAACTGATCCACATGTGATAAATCTGGTGTTGAATCAACAGAAAGATTGAAGCACTCAGTAATGGTTTTTAGAAAATTAGAATACGAAGCCATTCCCGTCAATATTTCTTGCAATTAGCTTTTTCTCCAACAAAAACCTTTAGAAAGAAAAATCTTTTCTGTTTTCCATTCTCATAAACACGACATGATTTATAAAATGGACTTTTATAATGCTGGTAATTGTTTGGTAAGGAAGCAACCCAGAAGGTTTTATCCTCCCCAAATAACTCATCACCTAGACCAAAAGTATTTACATTGATGATAGGGTTACTTTCCTTGATTTAAAAATATTCTTCTTTTGTATCATTTTTTACCGCATCATTACTCCATTAGGATGTGCCTTAATCTGGTACTTCTTGATTTGATGTTTTCTGTTCATATTCTACTCCTGATGTTGATATTTTTGATGAATATTGATTTTAATTTGAAGCATATTCTTGTTGCTACTGCTCTGTTATTACATTAGCTATAGATTTTAAATACTTTTTAACTTTGCTTTTTTTTCTAAAACCCTGTTTTGATTTTTCAACCATTCTATTTGTCTTTTTTTAGTATCTGAGCCGCATGGTTGAATGCGCCTAATTTTTTTTACACATGTAATTGAAATCCAATTCTGCACAACAATTGCATTAAAAACTTGGTTGTCAAAGTCAATGCCAGCAGTATGTATTCAATTAAAAGTTCTTGTTTTTTTTTCTGATTGCAGTTCTTTCGAAGTCGATAATAAGTGTGATGTAGATGAGACCTTACACATTTTACCCTGAATTGAATTATAAGCTTTAAAAACAGTATTTAATATTGCATACAGTATGGAATAGTTTTTTAACCTATATGAAGTAAAAAAGAAGTAAAAAAACAATATGTATATGCTGCTATCTATATGCTATACCTATATGCTACTCCTTTTGGTCTGCTGCCCAAGGATTGTGGTTATTTTGCTTATAGGTTAATAGCGCATATTTAAAAGAGTATTATCCTGAGTACATATTCTAAAAGAATATTTTTTTAGCACTTATGGTAACCAACTGTTTTAAAGGGCGTTCATTTTCTTAATTGAAGAAAATAAAAAAAATTAGCAGTTTTTTGAACCTCATTGCTCAAGAAAGGTAATGTTTTTTGCTTGCTAAGTATTAATTTGAATTGTTTTTATTTTACATAATTTACATGTCGTGATTTACATATAAACTTGGAATCTGAAAGAAGATCATATCAATCTTGTCGCCAAAACCATATAAAAATTACAATATAAATATAATATAAAATAATACAAATAGTTTATAACAAAATAACAATCCAAAACATTTGGAATAATAAATGCTTAAAATAATATCTCAAAAATATTTCAATATATTATTGAAAAAATAATATTCTTTAACTTGTTTTTAAAAACTGAAAAAGAGATAGATGAATCTAAATTAGGCTGGACAATTTTATTTCAGAGATAAGGTGCTTGATAATTTATACAAAATTGATTAAACTTTGTTTGGCAAAAATGGTTACTTTAAATAGTTTTTATTTCGCAAACTATTTATTATTTACTTTTAAGGTAAATAGGTCTTTGAAAACATGTAATAAAGGGTTGTTCATACAACAAAACATAAAACATCAAGTATTATACAAGTTAAGTTCATAAACGTTTAATAGATTCATATCTTAGAATAAAGGTTTTGTATTTGAAAAACGATTTAAAAAATATATTATTTGCATTGCATGTTTATGATGGCGATAGAGATGTTGCAACTTACTTTTACCTATACTTCCCCAGGAAATATTTGTATAGTTTATATAGCTATGAATAAATGAGTAGTATAGTTGTTTTAAATTATTTTTATTTAAATAATTTCTGGGCTTATTGAGTATTTCAATACTTTTTGCAACTTTTGTTGATATATAATCGGTATGAGTTTTCCATGTCATATTTTCGTCAAGATAAATACCTAGGAATTTTAAAACGGAACCTTTTTTTTTATTTCTACTTCATCAATATAAAGTTTTGGTAAATTATTAGGCAAAAAACATTTTTTTTGTTGAGGAGTGGAAAAGGATCCACTGCTTTGTCAATATTTAAGGTTAGTTTGTTGCATTTAAACCAAGTAGAAATTTGTATAAGTTCTTTATTCATTTTTTAAAAAAGTTTGTTAATGTCTTTGTTTGATAAAGATAAATTGGTATCGTCTGCAAACATGATGCTAATAAGGTTCGGGGCCTTATTTAGATTGTTGATGTATACTAAAAAGAGAAGTGGACCAAGGATAGAACCCTGTGAAACACCACATTTTATTTTAAATAATGTTTTATTTTGAAGATCAATATGAAGCAACTCTTTTCCGTGGTAGACGAATTGCTTTCTATTTGACAAGTAGCTTTTATATCATTTGATCAATTTACCAGTTATTCCGTAGAACTCAAGTTTTTTAAGTAAGATATCATGATTGACTGTATCAAAAGCCTTTGATAAATCGACAAAAACACCAAGTGTATATTGTGACTTAGCAAAAGAATTTGAAACTTCACGGGTAAACTAAATAATGGCTTGTTCAGTTGAACTATTTTTTTTAAAGCCGAATTGATTTTTATATAGTAAATTATTTGAAATTAGGTAATTGTATGTCTTTTCAAAGATGCTTTTTTCTAATATTTTTGAAAATGTAGGAAGGATAGAAATAGGGCGATAATTATTGACTTTTGGTTTTTCTCCGTCTTTATAAATCGGGATAACTTTGGCAATTTTTAATAGATCAAGGAAAACCCCTTGTTGAATAGATATTTTGAAAACTTTAAATAGAATATTTTTCAAACTTTCAAAGCAATCTATAATTATGTTCCCGTTTATTCCATTTGCAAGGATTGCTTTGTTTCTTTTTAGAGGTTTGAAGGCTCTTTGAAACTCTTCAATTTATAAATCTAGGAATAAGTCACGGAGAGAAAGCAAATTATTTAAAGTTGTCAAAAAATCATTAAAGGAAATATTTGTAGAAGGAACCCTATCAGCCAGCCTATTTCCGATATTATTAAAGAATTGATTAAATTCTTCCGCTATTTCGGAAGGAAATTTGAACAGGTTTTCTGTTTCCCCGTTATTTCTTTCAATACTTTTCATATTTGTTTTGAGTCATTTTTATATTCAGTAATTAGATTAGAATAATAATTTTTTTTCAGGTTTTTACGAATTTTTTCAAATAGAGTTTTGTAGTTTTTATATTTGCGTAAATTAGCGCATATAAGTTTAAATATTTGCGCATATAAGTTTAAATATTTGCGCGTGAGATTTTGTTTTTAAATATTTTATATACAATTTTTGTTTAATGTTTCAAGATTTTTTAAGACCCTTGGTAATCGAAGGACTATTTAAGGTTTTTGGTTTTAAGGTTATTTCGGAAACGGGAAAATTTGCATCGTACACCGAGAAGAATGTATTAAAGAACTTATTATAGATTACATTTATGTCTTCCTTATTAATATGCTTCCAGTTTAACAATAATATTTGATATTTAAACGTTTCTAAACTTTTTTTGTTGGAAATACGTTTTTTTATAGTTTGACTTTTATTAGTGTTAGGAGTTAAATCAACAAGCTTGCTTTTTTTATATACTGTAGTCAATTTTTGTAATATTTTATTTTACTGAAAAATGCAATAATGCATTTTTCAGTAAAATAAAATTCAGTGAAACATCTAAAGATATTACATGTGGGTTTGATGGATCATGGCAGAAACGTGGATATACATCGAACAATGGAGTAGTAACAGCTGTTGCTGTAGAAAATGGTAAATGTATTAACTTTGAAATTGAAACTAAAACTTGTAAGTTGTGTTCAATATGGGAGTTAAAAAAATTCACACATCCTGTTGAATACACTGAGTTTCATTATTTACATTATCAAAAGTGTCAAATCAGTCACACTGGTTCAGCTTCTTCTATGGAATCAAGTGGTGTAGTAAAAATTTTTTTGCGTTCCGAAAAAAAAAACAATTTAAGATGTACAACATTTCTAGGTGATGGAGATAGCAGTTCCTATGTTAGTGTTGTTGCTGTTAAGCCTTATGGAGATATTACAGAAATTAAAAAAGCGGAGTGCATTGGGCATATTCAAAAACGTGTTGGTACTCGCTTAAGAAATTTAAAAAAAAATAGCAATAAGGCAGAACATTGGAAATTTATATGGAATGAAAAAGAGTGTTGCAGCTGTACATTTTCACTGTTCTGAAAATTGTGATGGTGAAACCAAAGATTCGTGGTGCAAATTCCAGGCTGACAAACTGACTGGAAAAGTGTCATATAAAGAAAATATTGTATTCCTGTTTCTGTGTGTGATGCTATCAGACCAATATTTATGGACCTTGGTTCCCATAAACTTCTTGAAAAATGTTTACACGGTAAAACGCAGAATCCCAATGAGTCGTTAAATCAATTGATATGAAAGCGATGCCCAAAATATATATTTATTGAAAGAACTGCTCTAAGTATTGGAGTGGCATCAGCTATGCTAAATTTTAATGATGGTCAACAATTTTTAAACAAGTTGTTTAATGAACTTGGAATGATATTTGGTATAAATGCGCAAAATTATGTATTGCATAAGGACACTAAACAAATATCTAAAGTAGAAAAGCAATGTGCCCCTAAAGTAAAATCTAGAAGAAAAAAATTAAGAGCAATACGAAAAGGTTTTTGTGATCAAAATGAAACATTGGAAGGCGTGACGTATAAAAGTGGAGAATTTTGAACTAACGTTTTTTACTTTTTTTTTTAAATTGCGTTTTTCTCAAAGTCATGTTTTTTGGGCTGGCGACAGAAATATTTTCAAAACTAATAATCAAAATTACTTAAAATTTGGCACACCTATTAACTATATTAGTATCTACAACAGACACTAGAATAATCTTGAGTGCTTTTTTGGTATGGTAATTTTCAAAGATTTTGTGCCATCATTTACCCCAAAATTACCTTAATTCACATAAATGCAAATATTCAGTTATTTTTTAGACCTAATTTAAATCTTTTAGTCCACGACACAATGCCACATGTAATATATCACCAGCTAAAATTTCAAATAAAAAAATATATCGGTTGGTGAAAAAGCAATTAATAAGTTAAAAATTATTTTATTCGATGTTTTGAGTGCTCAAATAGTCTCTTGTTTGTGCCGATGTGTGAGAGCTTGCATTGTCATGATGAAGAACAATCCGGCGTCTCTTGTTTGTTTTCCTTATTTTACCGAAGATTTCTGGCAAACAGATGGTTGTGTACCACTCAGAATTTACTGTTCCACGATCCTCTAGAGGCACTGTTGCAATATGACCAGTTTGTCGGAAGAAACAGGTCACCATTTTCTTTAAAGTGCTTTGTGCGCGAACAACTTTTGTTAGATTTGGTTCAACTTGGAACACCTACACAGTCGGCTGCTGCTTACTTTCGGGCTCATACAAATAGATCCATGATTCGTCAACTGTCACGATTTTATAAATGTCTTTTGAAGCACCGCGATTGTATTTTTTAAGCATTTCTTTGCACCAATCGACACGAGCCTTTTTTTGAGCGGTTGTTAAATTATGTTGGATCCAACGCGAACGTAACTTTTGCACAGCTAAGTATTCGTGTAAAATTGCATATATGCTGGTGGAGCTAATGCTTAGGGATGTCTCAATCTCACAATAGGTTACATAACAATCTTGCTTAATCACTTCGTGCACAGCATCAATGTTTTCTGGCACTACAGTCGATTTTGGACGACCTTCACGAAACTTGTCGGACAGCGAACTACGACCACGATTGAATTCACTATACCAGCAATCTACAGTGGTTTTTGATGGAGCTTCATCGCCGAAAGTTATCGCCATCGTCAAATTAAGTTGATTGACGCACTCTTGTTGTGATAATCCACGTCGAAAGTTGTAAAAAATCTTCGCACAAATATGTTCACGATTCAGTTCCATTTTTTGCCGAGAGGAAACTTTCAACTAAATATAAAATAAACAAATAGCGCCCGTATGATAAAATGTTATGAGTACGTATTTCGTCAAAAATGTCAAACTTTACAATGGAATTGTCAGATGGACTCACATGATATCAGTGTTGCCAATTCCCGAAATATAAATAGTAACCCTCGTAAGATAGTCAGTTATACAGGGTGCGTAAAAAGTTCGGGGTCATTTCCAAAAACACAGTATTTCTTTTACAAAACACAGTTTATTTCATTTGCAAAACAGTTAATGAATGTATGTACACATAATATGAAATTATGTACACAGTTCGTCAGACATAGTTATTTACATATTCTCAAAATGTTCTCACTCTACCTGGATGCACTTTTTTAACCTCTTAGGAAAATCATCCACAGCTTTAGCAATTGTTTCCATTAGGATTTCTTTCCAGGCTTTAATCAGGTCTTTTTATTTCACTCTTTAATCAATCGTTGGGGTTTTATGAAAGCTTTGGTCTCTAAAATACTCCAAAGCGAGTAGTCCAACTGGTTCAAGTCTTGTGAGTTTGATGGCCATTCTCCAATCTGTCTCTGAGAGCTAATGTCAACATTGACAAAATTGGGAAAGTTCTCTTCCAGCCAAGTTTGAGACTGTATAGCTTTGTGAGAGGTTGCACCATCCTGTTGAAGCGTCCATTCTTCATCTCCAAGTCCAAGGCAAAAGTTTTTCTACAAACATCGCTCGATATTCAGCACCACGAACTTTAACTCCATCTGGAACAAAGAAGAGAGGAGTTTTACCATTGTGGGTGATTCCTGGCCAAAACATCACTTGCTGTGGCTTCTGTTGATGGGAAATGATTATTTTTTCGAGTAGCAGGGTTCCTTAGACCAACTTTTGTCATTTTGATTGTTATGAGCTTGCTCAACATTGAACCATTTCTCAGAAAACAGAACATTTCGGTGTCGCCCAGTACCAAAACGTTTCAAAAGCAGTCCGAGGACGTCCACTTCTCCGTCTGTCTTTATAGCTCCAAGTCTATTGATATCGCTTAATGACTTTGGATACAGTTTGGTGATGTTTGATGTTTAGAAGTTGGAGAATTTCTTTTACTCTTCTTCCTTGCTCAAATTGACGAATAATAGCGGGTCTGAGTTCAGACATTTTCTCTAAAAAACAATACAAACATTGTTTACAAATGGGGTTACATTATGTAAAATCTGAAAAACTGCATAGTGTGCGTAAAAAGTTCGTCTACATTGTTTAAAACGTTATAGAAAAATGAACTATTTACGCACCCTATATAAATAACTTGTTGTCCCGATATGCCCCACAAAAGTCATTTTACTGAAATCAATACTTTTCAAAAAATTTAATTCCAGATATTTTTTTAAATTAAGGTTCTAAAAGAGGTTAAAATATATTGTCTGAAAAAATTTAAACTTCTTATAAATAAAAAAAATTATCAATAGTTCAAGAATAGATCTTTTGTCGTTGTATCGCTTAAGAAAATACACAAGTTTTGTTTTTCGCAACATTACTGATGCAATTCGGTACTTTAAATGCATTTTGGTACTAATAAAATTAATTTTTGTTTTAATGAAGCACAAAATAACTTTTAGCTGAGATATAAGACATAATTGGTAGTATGTATATAAGACATAATATGCGGTAGTGGTGTAGTGGTAGAGCGCTCGCTTCATAAGCGAGAGGTTCTGAGTTCGATCCCTACCACGTCCCTGGTAGTACCGCGCTCAACTCGTTTCTCCGCGTAGCGGCCTTGTTTGTCATGGTTCGTGTTTCGGAGATATAGAGTTGAGAGAGGGTTATACCTTAAATAAGTAGCCTCCTCGTCTGTAGTGGCCTTCTCGGCCTTAAGGAGGTAAATTAACAAAAAAAAAAAAAAAAAAAAAAAAAAAATTCTTATCACATAACTGTCCCGTTATAGCCCACTGTCCCAATATGCCCCTCACTACCCTAACTTTTTAAAGGAATGCAAACTAAAATACTCATTAAATAGTTGCGAATAGTTAAAGTTAAAAAAAAAACGTTGTTTCTAACTGTGTTTATTTTGCAAAAAAAACATGTTTTTTTTTTTGTTTTTTATGGAATTTTTTTTTTTTGAGTTTTATATTTTTTAAATTAATTAAACTTATTACATGTTATATTGAAATTTATTATAATGTCAACAACTAATACAAAACTTTTAAATTATTGTTTAAAAAATAATATTAATTATTTTTTAAACATCAGGTTACTGAATCAATCTTACTAAACATAAAGAATTTTTAGTAACGTCGATTCAGTAAATTCATTCAGTAATTTTGCCCGGATTAAAATCTTGTCTTTAACTTTGAGTCATAGATTATTCTGCATCACACATTTGATTTTTAAGGTTAAAGTTATGGGAAATGAAAATTAATTTTAATAATCTGGTGAAAAAAAAGATTTAATGACAGTTAACTGCGGAGTCCCCAAGATTTAATACTAGGATCGCTTTTATTTCTCATTTATATAAATGACTTGAGTAAGTTTTCCAATATCTTAAACTCAATTTTATTTGCCGACGATACCAATGTATTTTTTTTTAATAAAAAATATTCATATTTTATTTGCAACAATAAACAAGGAGCTTGCGAAACTAAGCAAATGGTTTATATCGAATAAATTGTCCATAAATATTAAAAAAACAAAATATACTTTCTTTCATCTTCTTCATGATAAAGACAACGTTCCCTTACAACTTCCTAAGCTTTTTATTAATAACTCTTATGTCAAAAGAGAGCGTTCTTTGTTGTTTCTAGGTGTAGTTTTAGATGAAATTGTGACGTGGAAAGAGCACATACGTATAATTCATAATAAAATCTCAAAAAATATAGACCTCTTATATAAAGCCAAACAGTTGTTAAATTAAACTTGTTTGAAATTTATTTATTTTTCTTTTATTCATTGCTATCTAAATTACGCTAATGTTGCTTGGTGCAGCACTAATGTATCTAAAAATAAAAAGCTTTTAATTAAACAAAAACACGCTGTAAGAATTATTGGAAATGTGGATCTAAATTTCTTTTTGAGAAATTCAAAGTGCTCAACGTATTTCAACTTACTTTATATCATATTCTTATATTTATGTTCAGAGTAGATAATAAAATGGCACCCATTTTATTTAACTCATTTTTTGAAAAGATAAATCATTTATATCCAACAAGATTTTCAAATAACAATTATTCTAAACCAAAAGCATATTATTCTGCTACTAAGTTCTCGATTGCAATCAGAGGACCTAAATTATGGAACACGTTATTGGATAATGAGTTAAAAAAAATTCCTTTCCTTGATCAATTTAAAAATAAAATAAAAAATAAACTTTTTATAATTGACTACGAAGACTTGTTCTGAAACTTTTAAATAGGAGTATTCACTCGTTTTATTTACTTGTTATTTACTTTATTTTTGATCATGTTAATTTTTGATTATAATCTGATTTTTTACCTTTCTTTGTGTTTATGTTTTAACTCTTAATAAATAAAAGTTTGAAAAAAATAAAATTATATATATAAAAAGCATTTTTTATATTTGCATTTATATATGTATTTTATGCATACATTACATGGTGATAACGGTAATACTTTTTTTTGTTATTTATATTCTTGTTTTGAAGGGCCCTGGCGATAAGACTGAATTTGTCTTCTTCTTGCCCCTGCCGTGTCTATACATTTTAAAGTCTAACTTTGTAAAAAAATTCTTTATGGCGAAATACATACATATACCTTTACATATACTCTGTCATTTGATAGTCAAGGGCCGGATTTATCCCAAAGGGTGCCTGGGCTGTGACTCCCGAAAAAGTTTTTTTTAAAACCAAAATTGCTGTACGTGAGTTTTGTCGATATTTCTGTTAAGGAAAAAAAAAATATGATAAAAAAAAATTTTGTAAAGGAAAAATGGTTTATCAAAACTTTTTTGAATATTTTTCTGAAATAACCTAAAAAGTTCATCTTTTATAAATATTTTTTGTCAAATGTTAACAATTTTTTGGCAATTTTGACGTTCCCCTCCCCTTTATCAAAAATTTATTACACTTTAAAGACCCCCCTCCCTCTGCCTTATATAAAATTATGTCAATGTTTGACTACTCTTCTTCCCCTCCCCCTGCCCACATCCCTCATCAAGAAAATTAATTGGAAGAAAATATCCATTTTCATTTTTTTGATAATTTAATTTATTTAAAGAAGTAACGTTGTCGTCAACGTTTCTTGAGTTCCACTTTTTCTTAAGTTTCCCCTCCCCTTGTGAAAATTTTCAACTTCTCTCCTTTATTTAATTGACATAATTAATAGACATATCCAAACTATGTTTTAAATTTAATACAGTTGCATCAGGGGCGGATCCAGCATTTTTTGGTTTTCGAGATATCTAACTTCCAAACATGGAGCTAACTCCAAACATTTATATGCTTGTACTTATGTCAAATAAAAATGCTTTGCAAAAAATTGCGGTTATTGGAGCTTAAGAACAAAAAAGCCACAAACGTGAGAGTAACAAGTTGATGAAATATTTATGCTCTTTTTTCAACTAGACTTATATTGATTAATAAATTTTAAGTTTCATAGTATAATTTCTCAGCATTCAATAATTATGACCATATAAAATGTGCGACCCCCTCAGTATTGAAGGGGGTTTAAACTTTATATGATCATCATTTTTGAACGCTAAAATATTTTACTATGATATTTAAAATTTCTTGATGAATAAAAGTCTCGTTGGGAATTGTACAAAAAATTTTTAACCAATTTTTTGTTCTCATTTTGTGACAGGGGGACGAGAATTTTGAAACTTTTTTATTCCCAGGCTCCAATAACCGCAATTTTTTGCAAAGCATCCTTATTTGATATAAGTATAACCATATAAATGTCTGGAGTTTGCTCCATGTCTGAAAGTTAGCTATCTCAAAGACCAAAAAATGCTGGATCCACCCCTGAGTTTCATTATACATGAGTAATTTTACAAAACATAATTTTGCTTATATTTCGCAGCGTTTGTTTAAACAGCTGATATATAGAGTTATATACATTTAGCGATTGACCGAAACCGAAATTTGAGCCGAAACCGAAAGTACCAAAATTTCGGTTCAGTGAAGCCGTAGCCGAAACCGAAACCGAAATTTCGGTCGAAATTTGTAAAAGAATGTTTAAAATCCTTAACCTTTTATGATCACCGAATTAAAGCAAAAAAAGCTATTTTACATATATCTAAGCAATCACCATGAAACATAATTTAAATTTATAATATGTCAAGACATTTCAATAATTAAAGGTAATAATTGAAGTATTTTCTCTGTGGAATACATTTTTTTTCCTGTTTTCTGGCAAAAGTTTGTTTCTTTCATTTGAAAAAATGTCTCCAGCAGTTAAAAACAACCTTTTTAATTCGGTAGATGTTGGTGGAGGTCTATAGAATCTCTTTGCTACTTTTGCCAAACCAAAATTTGCTATTCATGGTGTTTTCTAATATAAATCTATGAAACTTCAGACCTTCTTCGGAGTTTGAATCAATTTTTGAGATATTGTCAACCCAGCCAGGCATTGCAAATTGCAACATTTCAGCCCTCTGCCGTTTTGTTCTGGTTTCAAATAAGGGTATTGTTCTTTTATTAATTGTAATAGACTCAACTTGATCTGAAGTTGGTTTATTTGGTTAATACTAAAACAAAAAAACAAAAAAAAATATAGAAAACATGTTTTTAGGAGCGCTGTTTTTTTTTGCAAAAGAAAAGCGTCGGTTTTTATAGTCTCTATAGTCTAGTACTAAATTTCCGTAACATACAAAATTTTAGTCTAATACTATATTTCGGTAACGTATGTGAAACCAGGCATTTATCTTTAATTTAAAATCTCATAAAACACGTAATATATTCGAGTAAAAATGCCCGTACTCAACGTAATTGATACGGGTATTGCGTACGGACATTGCGTACGGATATTGAGTACGGGCATAATGCCGCATTAGTAAAGTTTTTATTTATTTTAGTCAAATTTTTTTTGTACAAACTTAAATAAAGTCATTTTTTGAACTTCTTTAGGACTTAACTCGGTTTGTTTCTAAATAAAATTAGAAAACGTCTTTAATTTGGACATGATTATAAATCAAAAGAGCTAGAACTTCTACAAAGAGTTTAAGTCTATAATGTCAGAAAAGGTATGTTTTTTTTTCAGTCAAAATTATAATGTTCTCAACTTAATAAATAAAAGTAAACAAAATAATTTTTTACTTGTAGTAGCTCTTTTTCTTTTAACCCCTCCTCCCCTCAAATAAAACTTAAATGAATGAAAACTACATATTTTTCTCCTTTTATTTAAGTAATTAAATTTATTTTAAAAAGTAACATTGTTGACGTCAACTTTTCACGTCTCCCTCCCTCCCCTTGGTCAACAGTTGTCAAAAAATTTCATTCTTAGATTGCTCTAATAGTTGTCTAAAGTTTTTACTTCACTGAACATAACTATTAGCTCTTCACTGTCTATCAGACAGGATGAGTTAATTGGTATATGAGCAGCATTTTGTATTGCAATTGCTATAAAAAAAATGTATACATTGGCGATATTAGAAGAACATTTCACTGAACCATGGATAACTAAGTTTTATGTATTAGCTTTCACAATTTTGATGAGTTCACAATTTATGAGTTTTGAAAAGATTTTTTGAAAAAATTCTTATAAAACTATAAAATATAAGACCATATATATTGTAATGAATAAGATATTATACTTGACAATTATTTTCATAATAATTATGCTTTATTTTTTTAATTATTTTTTTTATTTTTCTGATTATTTTTGTAATTATTTTATTTTATAATTAATTTCATAATTAAAAACTCTAAGATTGCTCACAACATTTTTATATAAAATCAAAACAAATATTTTTCAAAAATTTTGTTATGTTTTAGAGCTCAGGAAAATAAACATAAAAACAAAACAAAAAGTTTTAAATATAAAAACAAAATAGAAACACTTGTAAGCAAAACTAGTTAGAACAAATGGTTTTCTAAAATATTTTATTTTACTGAAACACATTAAAATAGAATCTTCTATTTTCCTGTGTTCTAATAACATAACACAAAACGTCTTTTTCAACATTTTTTAAAAAAATCATAAAAATAAAAAAAAGCCATTTTTAAATAGTTTTGCAAAAAAGTGTTTTTGTTGTAAGCAATTTAAAAAATTTTATTTTTTATCTATATATACTTATGAGCAATTCCACGACCGTCACAGCGTGACACCCGTCATTTTTTTTGTCTTAAGCCTTTAATATTTTAATATTAAAATAGATATAAGAAGAACTTTTTTTGCTTTTTAGTTAGCTCATAATAGGTGCTACAAAAAACAAGAAGAAAAATTTGGGTGGATATATTGGCCTCTCATTCATGCAAGAAAATATAAAACGTCACAGCGTGACCAGTATTTTCTCAGTGTTTTTTAGTTTTTAGATCAACACCGTGATTCAGCTAATATAGATGAACTGAATTATTAACTTGGCATTAAACAAAAAGTTTAGACATTACTCTTACAAGTTTTTAAATTGTATTTATAATATCTTCCATAGAAACAAAATAGACATTGAAATTAGTCTCATTTTTAACAGCTTCATGAAAAGTTATGGCATCAGTTATTATATGTTTTCTCTGGATTATTTTTTGCGTTGCTATTCTTTTAACGGTCCCACCAATAGCATGGACCAATCCTTTCCCATGTGAAGCAGCAAAAAAATTCCAGAATAATTTTAAATCATACTGCTCTTCCAATCAGGGTATTGCTGATGCAATAAAGCGATATTTAAATTGATTACTTGGCTCGTCTGTTTAAATCTGTAGTATTTTAACACTTGATTCAATACGGTTAGATGATAAATTATGAACAAATACAAGAATAAATTTTTTTGAATGGGTTAAATCATCTGAAGCTATGACAGATGACGAGAATAAATTTTGGTACTAAAATACAGCAGTAAACACAGTAACTTGCTTCTTGTACCAATGTGCTGACTGCACTTCATCTTGCCACAAAGTTGAAAAATTTTCAGCAAAATTCACTTGAAGGACGGCTGTGTCTGGTTTACTTTGAGGACGGATCTTATGATCACGATGTCTTTGATTGTTTCTGTTTAATAAAATAATGCCAAAGAAATGAAGGTAAAGATTTTGAAAAGGTGCTGTAAAGATCATCAACTATTCCCTTTTTTTTAATCTTTTTAATATATTCTGTTCCATTACCATCTGCAACTTTTTCCCATTGGTACCATGTAATGCATTTATTCTTGTCAATTTCATTCAAAACATATAGATTATGAAACTTTGCAGCATCTTTGCATGTAGTAAACATATTATTATAACAAATGTCTTTTTCACTATCATATACAATGCTAATAAGAAATTCATGTGAATACAATAGAAAATTTGAATCAAACTTGTGCAGGGTTTCAAGGATAAGAATTATATTTTGATGTCGTTGACAACAACAAACATTTCTTGACATTGAACAAGACAAAAGAACATGTGATGGGCGTAAACTTGCAAACTTTGATTTTCCAACTGATTCTTCAGGATAATCACATTTAAAAACAGCATAAGCTTCAATAACATTCACATACAAATGATGTTTTTGCAGTTTTTTCTTGTTCTTTAATCTCACCACAATGGCGTCTCTTTTACCGAGTGCTTGACGGGATATATCATCACGCTGGTAAAAATAAAGAACCAATTTTACAGTTAAAGCATCTAATGCATTTTCACTAAGTATTTTTTCTGGACTAGGGGTTTCATTCATTTTTGTTAAAAGTTTTTGTACAACTTTTGCCGTCTTTCTGGGTGATTTTGGTAGTGCTGATTCGGCTCTCTTAACAGCTTTTCCAAGAGTGCTTGAAGATTTGTAAGAGGGTGATGTAACAGCTACAGATTTTGATTCTGCTATTTTTTGTCTGCTCTTTCTCTTTCAATGCCTTTCTTTTTCTCGTTGAGGCTCCAATTTAGCAAGTTGTCTTTCTTTTCTCTTTTTTGAATCTTTTTCTTTAAAAACTTTTCGCCAAATTTTTCTAACTGCCTTTCACGATATTTCCTTTAACGTTAAGCATGAGTAAGAGACACCCTTGAAAGATTAAAAAAAAGCAACACAATATTTATGGAGATGGACGTATTACATCCAAGGCCCAATGGAGTTACAACTATCCTTTACAGAGGGGCTCTATGTATCCCAAAACAGAGCCTCAAGAATAACTGAGCAAATGTTGCCTATCCAAAACATACCTATATTTTGTAGATTTTGTAGAAAACCCAAAGAAAGTTAACTGCACAACAATCTGCCTGATTAAAGTTGATAAAAACTAAATTGTAGTTTTAGTTAAGCAGTTTTGAATATTGTTTTAAATTTTGTTAAAAAATTGTCACACCCTAACGTCACGGCGTGACATAAAAAGATTCTAAAAATAACTTGAGCTAATTTTTTTTTTAAACATGTTAGTATTTATTTAAATGTACTAGATAGAGTTCACATTGCGCTGGAATTTTGAAATCCTAAATTTTATTGTTTGTCTTAGAAATAAAACTATTGGTACCCTAATTGTCACAGCGTGACAATAGTGGTAATAACGTTTGATTAAAATAAATGGTTTTCTAAAGTGGTCTGGCAATAAGTATGTTTTTATCATAAATAGCAATGATTAGTGCAGCTAAAAACTCATTGCAATGAGCAAGACAATTTATGAACTTTTTATAGGCTCAATTGAACTTCGGCGATTAAAAACGATTTAAATTATCGTAAAAACGCCTATTTTTACCTTCTGTTTCAGCACATATAATTTTTTATGATAGCGGCATACTATAACAAACTATATATTTTATGAAAGATGATACACCATTTTGGATGCAAACTAAAAAACTTTGAAAATCCTACTTTAAAATTAGCGTATTTTGTTTTGAAATAAATATAAACTTCATGAAGATTGCATTACAATATACTTTTTTGTTGTGGTTGACCACCTTGAACCTTAGCATAGCCTTTCTTACCAGACATAATTCTGGAATATCCATCTTGTTAAAAAATCACCTAACCAAAGCTGAATGAAAATCAGATATTTTTTTACCATTTTATTTATAAGATATAGCAAGGGTCCCATTTTTACTCTTAAATTTCCTAGCATGTCGTATAAAATCTTCAGAAACTTCAAAGTATTCTGCAGCATATTTAGAGTTTTTTTTTAACAGTTCAACTTTTTTTTTTAAGTTTTTCTTTCATTAAGATTTTCAATTAATCAAGATCATTTGCTTTTTTTTTATCAGTAGGATGACTGAATAAAGTTGGTGCTACACCAAAGTTATTTATGTTTACTCCATAGGCACTTGATAATCCTTCTTTTTGCTGTTACGACTTGTTTATGTTTTGCTACTAGTGAGTCCAAATAATCGTATTTTTACGTTATCCGGGTAATCGAGTATTTATTTTTTTAATTACCCGGATACCCAGGTATCCGGTTAAAGGAAAAAAAATTAACCCACACCATGTTGTGTTAATTAAATTTAAAATAAAATGCAACAATTTTAGTTTTAAATCTATTTTTTATTTAAAAAATAATACTATAAAAATACAAGTTTGTCAACCGTTTCCATTTTCAACTGATTTCGGGTTTTTGTGACAAAAGCTGAAGTTACCGAAAACACTCTTTCACTTACTGTTGACGTTGGTTGTATTGTCAATAATGCTGTAAAAAGTTTTCCAATAGAGTCACCTCGTTTTGAACAATCTTTCTCCCACAACTTCATTTCTTTTTCCAATGTGGATTTTCTCTCATTATTTTCTTTTGGAACAGTCATAATTAATTCAATTGTTTTTTGGAGTTCATCAAAATTTGAAACCAAACCATTATTTGAAATTATTTCTTCATTTTCAATTGTTAACTCTGTATCCATCTGTGTGTTTGCAGGATCTTCATTGAACAGCGTTTTGAAGGTTTCTTTAGCCAATAAATGAATAGAACTTTTTTTTAAATAAGTAAAATGGCAGGTAATCTCTGGTTTAGGATAATTTCCAGATTGTAAAAAACGCAAGAGTGATACAACATTCTCATTTCGTCTTTCTTCAATTCTTTTCTTCAAAGCAGTGAACATTTCCATGGCTAACTGCGTATTTGTTTCTTTTAGTTTGTTTAGCAAAAAAATGCATACTCCTTCAGCTTTTAAAAGATTATTATTATCTTTACTGAGCTCTTTAACAGCAAGCTCAACCGGTTGTAAAACATGTGATATTTCTTCTAAAACTTTGATATTTTTTTGTGAACATTTTTGCTGACCTAATTCCATTAGAGCCTTTTGTATACAATCGTATACTTTTATGAAACGATTTACCATTGGTATTATTGAGTTCCATCTTGTTTTGCAATCGAGTAGCAACCGTAACTTTTTGCCTTCTTGATCTATTATATGCTTTTCAAGAACACTGCTTCGAACTGAAGAATATTTGAAAAATTTAATAATTTTTCGTGTTTCATCAAGAATGTTGCCAATGTCTTCACGAAAGATTGGTAATTGTCTAACTAAATCATTTTGGAAATTTAAGTTACCATCAAAAGCAAATGCATCAGCTACCTCATCATTTTGTTCGGTAGTTTCAACACAATCATCATCTGCTAAATTTTCATCATATTCTAAATTCTCATCATCTTCGAAATTTGTATCAATTACCGCATCATCGTTCGTAATTAAACTCCCACTTTTTTTATAAAATACATCAAGTACAGCAAGATGTATAGCATGGTTGTAGCATAACTGAGAAAATGGTAAAATATTTTCCCCATATTTTACCATTATTGATGCTCCATCATGTGTGGATCGAACGTATATACAAAACTTTTTGGCATTTTATAATTACGACTTGCTACGAAACCCCTAATGGCTTCAGATGAAGTAATTCCTTTGATGCTAAATCCATCTTTTGTCGCACATTTCGCCAATATTTCATTCAATGATTCTCGACGTATGAAATTTAATATTCCATTTCCAACTGATTTTGTGTTTTTCGAAGAAGACGCATCAGTTTCATTTGTGTCGCCCAAATTTCTTTTTTGTAAAGATATACTATGTAATTTTAAATGATTAATCATTCCAGTAGTATTAGATCCCGGACGTTGAATTATAGATTTGCATATGTTACAAACTGACTCCAATTTCTCTTTTTTTGTAAAATATTTCCATACCTCTGATTTTTTCGAAGACATTTCTGGGTATATGTAAATAAATCACCAAAATAAAAAATCACAACATAAAAATTGAAAATTGAAATTTATACGTATTTAAATATGCATTTATTAGTTGAAATTTAGTACATTTTACTCAAAACACTTCACTTACCAAAGGCAGCTATATATATTAGAAAATTAAGTATTTATTTTATTTATTTCACAAATTTTTTTTTAAATATTTCACTTTCTTGCAAATTTTACGTCGTACAACTTCAAATTACAAATGTTATTTATTTTATGTAACTTAGTTAAAAAAAAACTTTTGAAACTTAGTTAAAAATCAACGGTTGCTAAGCAACTTTATTATAGAAGTAAAAGAAGAAAAAACAGTAGAATACCGATACTCGATTGATTAATAGTTAAATGAATGTGCAATATTTACATTTTTTTGTTTAAATATTATACTCGATACTCGAAAAAAATATTCCGAGTAGTCGACTACTCGGAACTTGCTTATAAAGTATCAATTACTCGGGTACTCGGGTAATCGATAATCGTAATTGGATTCCCTATTTGCTACTCCAACTTTAATTAGTAAATCTCAAATGGATATTAGAGAACATTCCAATTGTTGTTTATTATAAGATTTACCTTCAACAAACGTTATATCATCATCAATTTCAAACTCCATTTTATTGTCATTGTCAGAAACTACATTACAATTTGACAGAAATTGAATCAACATTATTCTTGACTTCTATGTTTAATAATAATCCAAATATGTTATTATTTTAGATGTTATGTTTATTTTTATGTTTTAAGTTGTTTCATTAGATTCCATTTAGTAATTTCGTTACAATAAAAAAGGTGCAAGTTTTCTATTGCCCACAGAACAAAAACATGGACCAAAATTATTTTTTTAAATTACGAATTTTTGTTTGTTCAAGGCAAATTTAAAATATTTATATCTTTGGAGCCGGTCGGAATTAGATGATGAAATTTTGAAGTTGTTTATCATTTAATAAAATCTTTGTGGGGTGTAAAAATCATTGCATTCTAAGACAAACTTTCGTGAAAGTTTTCACATAGAATCACCCTCCTGCTGAATACACTTTGACACTTTAAGTACATTATTGAGTATCTTTTTTCTACTTTGCACCTATAAGGGGCACATACTTATTTGTTTGTATGTGTAAGCAATTACATATATGTACCAAAATGACATTTATGGAAAATCATCATGAAGTATATGATTTATTAATAATCATTTACCATGAACTTCGTTTTTGCTTGTAGCTTCAACAACTTTTAGTTTGTCTCAATAGTTGTGATTAGGACAGTAAATGGCTGACTGAAGTAACACTTCTTGAAATGTTAAAATTAGTATAAAAAAATTTCCTTCAGACAAGCAGCAACTTCCTGTAAAGGTTGAACATTGCCACACTCTTTTTTACTATTTGTTAGTAAAAAAGAGTGTGGCAATGTTTTTTACAACCATTTGTTACCCATTTCTGGGTAACATACTTTGGCAAAGTAGTCAAGATCTTTGTATGCAAGGAACAGGAAATATTTGGCTGATTTTACTGATACTAGATTTAATAATATATATATATATATATATATATATATATATATATATATATATATATATATATATCTATATATATGTATATTAGGGTTAGTCAAAAAAAAGTCTGGATAAAATATTGAAATGAGTTTTAGCTTATGATCTGCCCAGACCCCAAGTTTGTACTTTTTTTACAAATCTATTTTGGAGCAACAGAAAGGTTGGACAACAGAGGGCAAAAGTCTTGATATTTGCCCTGTTTTTAGGTAAACTTTACCCGGCTTGTGGGGCCTTTAAATCTCAACCAATGAAAAAAGTAAATTCACCAACAAAATGGTAATGAGTTTTAATACATAAATTTATTAATATTATTTTATTTGTAATTATGATTTTTTTAAGTATTTTTAAAAACAATGAAAAAACATTGAAAACCAAAAATATTATCAAGTATTTGCTAAAAACCATAGTTATTTTTTGCATACAATAAAAAACTGAAACATATTCAATAGCAATACAAAAAAAAACTTAAAAAATTGTTAAGTTTTAAAAAAATTAATTGGATTAAAAAATAGATATCAACTTATACAATTAAATGCAGCTTTGGCGCGAAGTTAAGGCTCATCAGAGTGTCTTCATCCAACGTCTGTCTTTCCAATGAGTACTCCTCTATAGCAGCTCGTTTCAAACCAAATAGTCTGTTGGCCATGTAGCCACGTTCTTTAGATTTCTGATCTGCAATTGCTATAATGATTAAATATGAATCAAGATACCATGTATATCATAGAATGGATTTAGAAACAGCTTAGGTCCCACCATTTATGCATTCTTGAAATTATATCATCGGCCATAATTCCTTCATATCCTAATAGGTGTGTGTTGGATTTATTATTGAATAATTTAAAATGAAATGTTATTCCAATTTTTATGTACTTACTCAAGTTTTTATAGTTATTTTAAAACAATTAGTGTGACTGTGTACTTGTGTGGGAGCAGCTGAACTTAGCTCAGCTCAAAAAAACGATTCAGTGTAATAAATGGAAAGAAACTTGGTCATTTCAGTGATTTTCTTTGCTTTCTTCATTGATTTCAGGCATTTTGTCCATGAATAGAAATTATTTTAATTAAAATAACCCTTAACCCATGAATCTGGCACAATAAACAGCTCCAGGATTGTGAAATTTGAACCTGTCTGTGGGTGATCGTACCATCAAAGTAAGTTCAGCCAGTTCCTGATAATCTTTCTCAAACTTAACAAATAGGACAACCGTAAACATATTCATAATAGAGATAAACCTGGAAAATTATTGTTAAGGAAAAATTACACTATAGATTTTTCTGGAAATAGGAAGGAATAATTAGTATGATTGATTTAACTTTTAAAACTTTTACTACACACTTTCTTAAAGACTTTAGTGCTAATTATGTATCTGCAAAATAGCACTCATCCTTTGTTCATTATTCCAGGAATTAGTAGGAGTCGACAATCTTCAAATCCTGATAGATCATTTCGATGGTTTTTAAGAACTTTAAATTTATTTTAAAATAATTTTCTTCTCTGGCCCTGAAGTATGACTGCTTGGATAAAGCTCCCAAAAATGGATAACATGACGTTAAAAAATATGGCGTCGACATGCAGTTAACAAAATAGGGCGCTGCGTTTGGAGAACAAATCTGCACTAATGGTATCAAAGCAAAGACACGGAACTTTATCCTCTAATCTAAAGCTAGGTATGAGTTCTTCTATAGCGTCTATTTGGTGTTCTTCAGAGCCTTATTGAATGGCTGGAATTCTAAGTAACTCAGTTTGACCTTGAATCCTTGCAAGAGCAGCTAACCTATCCTTTAAAAGTTGTTTTCTTTCTGTCAGTTCTTTGATAAATTTTTCATCAAAATGAATTGTTATAAGAGAATTTGAAGACTTAGCAATGTTTTTTATATGCTCTCTGATTTCATTCGCACCCATGAACACAGTATTCTCAGCTGCTCTGTATGAAGAGCAGTTTGAGCATACAAACTCAGATATGCCATCACCAGAATTGACTGCTTAAAATTGCTGTATGTTGATGTGGAGTTAAACCCTCTCCAACTGCTATGTGAGCAGTACAGCGTAAAATATTCTTGAGTAGGTAGACAGAAATTGAGTTTCCATTTTCAATTTACTATCAGTTGAATTGCATTTATTGGTATTTAAAGAACTTAATGAAGTATCAAAATCATTTTCAGGTGTCTTGACTAATTTATCATAATTATACTTACATTTATACTTTCTTTTTGCTGAAATCTTTTATCCAAGCCCCCTAATTTTCCTTTTCTTTCTCCTAACTGGTCTTTAAAGCTATATCTTCTTGTTTGTCATTTTGGTTTCTTGACTTATCTTTCCTAATTTTTTCAATTTTAATTTGTGGGTTTTCTCCAATCCAGAACACCTTTTTCACATTTTTTATAAAATGCTTTGTCTTTTTACTTCAGCTGGTTTGACTCTTTTGCATAAGATATTCAGCTTCATCCAGTCCTTTACCATATTTTCGAACTTATTCTTATAAAGTGGAATTATTTTTAAGTCCTATTAAAAACTTAAAAATATATTTTATTATTTTGATTTTATCTACCATTTCCTTAATTTCTGGGCTGTAGTTACTTCAAATCCACCACGTCTCCATGGTACTACAAGTTTAGATATTATGCAGCAGTGTAACTGACTGACAGTTTAGTGTGAATGATCTCCTTTTATTTGGACAACCTACAATATAACACAGTTTAACTTCAGATTTAGATTTTCTCAGAAAGTTGTAGTATTGAAGAATTTCTTGTGTAGTAGCAAATTTGTTGTTGGAAATAGTAGAAGTTGTTTTTCCCACCAGAAAACAATCATCAATTCTTTTAATTTTCTATTTGGAGGCATTTTATAAATTAGACATATTTTATGTTAATATAAAAATAAACCATGAAATACAACTATTCAAGATAAGATTGTATATCAATTTGGATTTAAATTTAAAAACTTAATTTAACTTTCTTTTACTCATATGGCTTTTAGTAAAAGCCATATGAGTTCTTTTAACTCATATGGCTTTTAGTATAAGCCATATGAGTTAAAAGAAAGTTAAGTTAAATATGATTTCTTTACAATTTAAAACTAATTTCTTCCTTATTCAAAGAAAATTTTGTTCAGCAAAGTTTCCATTTTTTTAATAAAAAATTGTATGAAAATAATAAAAATGTCAGATATTTTAATAATACCTCTGGAAAACCTACAACTTAAATATTTATTAAAGTTCCGTTTGTTTGTTTGTAATATTTATTCCGTTGCTCAAAAAAAGATTTGTAAAAAATTCTAAGTACAAACTTGAGGTTCACCATTTTCATATCTTCATCAACATTCAATTTCACCATTTTCATATCTTCAGGAAGCGATGCTTCCTGAAGATCCAGAAATGGTGAAACTGAAAGTTGAAGATAAAGCTAGATAAGTGTTCTTTACTAATTTACTACTGCTCTGTTCTTTAAGAACATTGAGCACTCTTTGTATAATACACTAACACAATATACATTAACCGGTTTAATTCCCCCTACAGAAATAGTGGATTTTGCATTAAGCTCCGACATTCGTGCTAAAGAGCGTCATAAGTTTAAGGAATGGAAACATGAGCAAGAATTAAAAAGCAGAGGAAGAAAAAAAAACGAATAGAAAAGGAAAAAGCAATTAAATTAGAACGTGAAATCAAAGTAATGCGGGAAGAGGCTGTTGTAAAAGCGAACCCTGTTAGAACCTATAAGCCAGTGATTATTGAACATAGCTCTAAGCAACTAACCGAACCGCAAACTCCTAATTTCCAAACAAAAAAACGCGCAATGCGGTTATAGTTTAATTTTTGTGGACGCGCTGTGTAATTGTAGTTTAGTATGTAAATAAAATATTTAAAATAATATTTTGAGCGACGATAATAATAGTGGTTTCTTTGTGGGTTTGCTTACTTCATTTAAAAAAAATTCCAACTTTTAAAGTGCATACTAATGAATTTTGTGCTAATTTTAGAAACGATTTTATTTTTTTATCGATCTTTTTAAAACGATCTCAAATTATTTTTATCGATTTAACGATTTAAAATAAATTTAATTATAATTTTATTTCATAAAATTGGAATATATTCTATGATTTATTTTTTTTTGTGGATCGTTATTGTTAGTGTATTAAACATATATTTATTCCTAAATAACACATTAAACACTGTTCTTAGCATATGTTGTTGATTGTTATACTTAGCACATACAAGTCACACTTTGATTGAATTTATCTCTACATTGTTTCTTAATTATGTCAAATTGCTCAATTTCCTCTAAGGCTTGGATGACTTTGTGGTTTGTGATATGTATTTTTTTTTTTTTTTTTATCTATTTGGTTTTTTAGTACTTAAGTTTAGATTACTATCCCGCCCAACATAAAACGTCTTTAAAACGTCTTTAACTCAACTTTAACTCGTCAAGACGTCTGCAACTAGTTAAAGACGTGTTTAAGACAACTTTAGCACACTTTTTAAAGACATCTTTCGGAACAACAGTTTTTCAGACGTCTTTAAGACATCTTAGCAAGACGTCTTTTGGAACAACCAGTTTAAGACGTTTTTAATTCCTTCTTTATAAGGAACGAATCAAAAACGTCTTAAACGTAATTATAATTACGTAATTACGTAAAGACGTCTTACGTCTTTAATTCTAATTACGGAAGTTGAAAAGTTACGAGTTTCTTTTCTTTAAAGACATTTTTATTTTTTGATAGTGTTATAATTTTCGTTGAAACGTAATGAGTAAAAATATGTCTGCATCAAGAAAAGATTATTTAAGGAATTGGAGAAAATTAAATAAATCAGTTTTGAAAGAAGCTCGAGACGAAAGTGCGGATGAACGTCAACAAAACTGTGCACAACCTCAAGAAGAAGCAGTTAGAGATTCTTTTCATACTAGCAGTCAGAGTTGTAGTCGTTTAGCTGTGGAAGAAAATATGGAAGTTGAGTCGAACAATTCACCTGAGTATTGGTCCGATAGTTCAAGCGACAGCGAGTCTTTTAATCCATCCATCAGTAAAAAAAACCTCTCAGGAGAGCTTGCATCCTGGTGTCTAAAGTTTAACTGTTCCCAAGCAGCCATGAATAGTTTACTCGATATACTTCGAAGACATGGTAACACGCTACCCAAAGATGCAAGAACACTCTTAAAAGTACCACAAGAAGTTCGGTGTGTTCGAAAATGTGGTGGTACATATTACTATTTTGGATTAGAATCAGGTATTAAAAAAACATTTTACAGGGTCTGAAAGAGAAATATTACTTAGTTTCAGTATTGATGGGCTACCCTTATTTAAATCATCCAATACCCAAAATATGGCCAATTCTTTGTGAAATAAGTGGTGGAAAGATTTTTATTGTGGCATTATACACAGGAGAAAGTAAACCATCAAGTTTGGATGCGTTTTCAAATGATTTTTTACAAGAATTGTGTAGTTTAAAGTTATCCGGTCTCACAATAAAATCAGTTGTACACTCTGTTAAAGTTAGAGCTTTTCTCTGTGATGCCCCAGCAAGATCATTTTTAAAAGGGACTGTCGGTCATACTGGATATTATTCTTGTGAAAGATGCATTATCAAAGGTTCTTGGGAAGGAAGGGTAGTGTTTAATGAAAAACAAGAATTTTGCAAGCGAACAGATTATGATTTTAGCTGCCAGTTGTATAAGCAACATCAGAAATATAATTCTCCCCTTATAGCTGCTGGTATTAAATGTGTTTCCGGATTCTGCCTTGACTATATGCATTTGATATGTCTTGGGGTTGTTAAAAGAATCTTGAATTATTTTCGTAAAGGTCCTATGGCTAGGCTGTCACAAGCACATATTTTACAGATATCGGAGAAACTAATTGAATTTAGAAATTACATTCCTAGTGATTTTGCTAGAAGACCACGATCGTTGCTCGAAGTTGATAGGTGGAAAGCAACTGAGTTTAGACAATTTCTTTTATACACTGGACTAGTTTCTTTAAAAGGAATTGTGTCTGAACTCGTCTATGAACACTTTCTTTCACTGTCAATTTCAGTATTTATTCTGGTGCATCCAGACGGTAACCTGCGTAAAAGCCTTTTACCGTACTGTAAAGAATTACTAAAGCATTTTGTGAACAATTGTAAAGTAATTTTTGGTAAAACATTTACTGTGTATAACATTCATAGTTTATTGCATATATGTGATGACGTAGAAAATTTCAATTGCTCATTAAACAAAATATCTTGCTTCCCATTTGAAAATCATTTGCACAAGCTAAAAAAGGTTGTAAAGAATGCCAACAATCCAACTGCGCAAATAGTAAAGCATGTCATCAGTGAAGAATTTAATTATGAGAACAATTTAAAAACCCATACAGAGAAAGTTGCTTCAAGCAGCAGAGATAATTGCTTTTTTAATGAAGATGGGAAACTTGTTTTTATTAGATTTTTAAATAATAATAACACTTACGAATGTGATGTTTATGCAAAGAGCTGCTTAAAGTCATTTTATGACCATCCAATTGACCCTAAATTATTAGGAATTTACTTTCTAGAAAAAAATCAAGATTTTTCTAAACTCACTTTTCATAAATATGAATTACGAAAATGTGTTTGTTTACCATTCAAGAGTGGCTTTGTAATATATCCTGTTATTCATCTAGTATAAATTAAATAAATATATTTAAATTTGTAAATTGGTGCTTTTCCAAATAAAGGGGTGCTTTTTTAATTTTTTTTTTAAATTTCTTTTCCCGGCAAAACTGCTGTAAGTTCTATTTGCCATGTGTATCCAGCTGGCTTTTGTTGTGCCAGTATTATCTAACATTTGATGTTTTTGAAATGTTTCCTATAGTGTGTTATAAATGTTTCTCTTACATCTAAAAGAATTGTATCACTAATTCTATGTGGTTCCGGCTACATTTTTTTTACAGTATAAAATGAGTAAAGATCTTGGTTATACTCGAGCTATTTGGAAACGAAAAAATGAGGATGGGGTGTTATTAGAAGAAGAAGGTGTTGTTCCACTTTGTTGGCTAGAGGGTAAAGATATTGTCAGATACCCACCAAAGGCCAAAAAAGAACGTGCTTTAAGAAAAAAGCAGTATCCCCAGCACGATAGGATGTATGGGAAAATAGTACACAGGAAGGTCACAGGTACATTGATTTATATTTTTTCTGAAACCATGAAGTATGTTTTATGTTTAGCAGGGATTGTTATATAGAATCATGCAAGATTATTAAGGCTTTACTGCGAACTCAAATATTCAACTCATTTTTCTTAGAATTGTTTTTAGGTAGTTTAGAAACTTGTGAAAATTGGGCATACACAACATGTGCTGCTAGTTCAGATTCTGATGAAAATGCGGTAGAAGAGGGTAAGATTTTTTGGTAGATTTATAATGACATTGTCTGTAAACATTTGTAACTTTGTTGACATTTTTATCAACTTTATAAATAATTATTCTATATATTTTTTTACTCTTATAATAGATGATAATGAGATAGTGCCAATTACAAAAACAGGGAGGGACAAAGTTGGTAAGAGACAGTTAATTTTTATTTATGGTAAAATTAAGTTAAACTAAAACAATAAACTTGTTAAATTCATTTATACGGAGTGAGTATTTTAATTCTTTTTTTTTACATAATTAAAGAAGAATTATGTTTTCCCAATGGTAATGTGTAATTGTTTTACATAAAAGACATCCAGACTTGTTTTTGATTCAGCTTGTCAGTCTGCAAAGAAAATTCCTATCTATTATGCCTATACCTTATATTATGTAAAAAATATAAATAGAGGAAAAAAGAAATAGATTCCCTTCATAAGGAAATTTTAATCACGTAGGGAAAAGGATTTAAAATACTCACTCCGCATAATTGAACTTGACAAGTTTAATATGACTTAAGTTTAACATAATTTTTTTGTTTTGTCACTTTACTTCTCTTATGACTCATAACAGAAAAAAAGTGACAAAATTCTATTTTTAAATAATTCTAATCTGCAAAACAGGTTAATTTCAAGAAAGGCATCCGGTCGTAACTATTGATTAATAATGTCATATTTAAACAAGATACTTGGTTCTGTTATGTGGGTTTATTTTTAGTGTTGCTAGTTTTTATACAAAATTTAACTTTTTCAATTTAGATTTTGAATACCTAGAAACGCAAGATATTGCAGCATCTCCTCCATCTAAAAAACGTAAGTTAAAATATTGTCTTTTATGCTTTGCATTTTCTGTTTATGATTATCTGTTACCCGTACAAAAGCTGTATTTTGTCATTTTGGATTATGATGGAATGTTTAGCAATAAGCATTGCATATTCTTCTTTGAGAGGGCTCAATCCTCAGTGTATGTGGTCTTGTTGAAAATGGAATGGCCAAATTGAATGTTGTGAATCCTTCTATAACTGCTATAACCGTGCCTATTTTTTAAAGGTGTTAAGTATATATAAATTTTCATATTTTTTTGTTTTATAGGTGTGTTGTGTGCTACTCAACAATTGAAGCAATCCGCAACATTTAAAAATATCACTGCTTCATTCCCAAGAGGTATATGATATATATTTTACCCTGCTTTTTGTTTCTAGCACTATATAGCAACTCAAATAACTCCCAATACTTAAAAAGAGATTTTATTGGGGAAAAAAATATTTGAATTTACAAAAGTCAGACAGTCTTGCAAAATTGAATGAGCAAGAAAAAACAATATCACTTAGTCATGTTTCTTTTGTTTAGCACCTCAGTTTCCATACATGTCTGAGAAATCTCTTCAAGAAAATACTTCAGGTATTCACTTCTATCAATTTCTTCTAATAATTTCATCATAGCATTTTCTTGTATTGCATTGTTTTGCGAAAGTAAAAAAAATCTAGATAATTAAATATTCTAGTAAAAACAAAAATATATGAGATATATTATATTTGATATATATTGACATAAATATTGTTTCTTATATTGTCAGCCTATGTTTTAATGGTTGATTTTTTTTATCTTTTAGTTAATCTATCAAAGTTCCCACTAAATTAAGACCAATATAGATCTTTAAATGTGAAAATAACAATGTTATCTTCACATTGTCTGATTTTGTTTTAACGTTAACAAGTGTTATTGAAATAGTGAAGTTTTATATAAAAAATTAAAACAATTTATTCTAGACATACCATATTCGGCTTGCTTGAATGGAATACTTGCTGCAAGTACTGCCACTGCTCCTCAAAGGAATATTGTTTTTCCAATGGATGAAGGAAGTAAGTATTTTTGCTTCATTTAATCACTTTAATAAGGAATATGTTAAAAAATATTTATGAAGTTTTTTGTGATCAATTTATCTCTTCTTCAGTGTTGTCTATTATTAAGAGACTGAATTGTAGTAAATAACTTGCCAATATAAATATTGTACTCTCAGGTGCTTAATACAAGGTGGGGGATATGTATTAACTTTCAAAAGATTTTACCACCTCCCACCCCACCCCCTTTTATAAATTTTGACTGGTTATCTACAAAGAAACTGTATCTCAAAACTGAAAAAAACAAACTTTCAGTATAAAAAAGTCTTTTAAAATTTTCGACCTATAAAAAAAATCTTGATTCATTACCAAACACATAATATTCCTCACCATAGTATAAAACTTATATAAGCATGTTAAATCCTATTGAAATTATTATAAAAAACATGTTATAAAAAGTGTGATTGCTTATATGCATATAATGCTGATACGCATAAAGTTAATAATGAAACTTGTTTTGAAAAAGTTTGTTCATTTTCTTTGGGAAAATACTGTTTGGACGTCAGGGAAATTCATCCCTCTCTCCGATAAGTAGAATGGAGAGGTTTTTTTTTTAAATACAGCCCCGCTCCCCAGCTTATTATATCTGGATTCAAATTCACACACCCCCTTTCCCATTTATTAGTTTTAAAAAACGATTCCCACCCCTCCTTGTATTAAGCACCTGAGAGTATACTAATTGAATTGTAATTTGTACTTTAGAGTTCCAAAGGAAAGTATTATACAAACTTGAGCAGCTATAAGAGGCAGTTAAGTCTTTAAACGACCGTCTTGACACCAGACTTGGTAGAGTAATTGATGCAGACGAAAGCATGTTTTCATTAAAAGAAAACATTAATAATATGGATGATTTTAATGAAAATGAAAGTCAGCAGGTTGAGGAGCCTATGAAAAGGAAATTGTTAAATATCTAATATTAAATAAACACACTTCTAATTATCGCCCCAAAATAAAACTAAACTAAAAACTTCACTAACCGGACTGTTTCATAAAGCATTTACATTACTGGAGGCACTAACATTGGTGACTGTACACGTACGATTATGCGGCGGTAAGAAAGATTTGTTCATTGATTTCCCTTTACTTACTTTTTTTTTTAAATAAGAATGAAAAAAATCAGAGCAGAATTATTTAAAAAAGCATTTATGCTTTTTACATATCGATTGGGCTAAAAACTTTCTGGTAGGATATAAATAGCAATAACTCAAGAAATACTTAACTAATTAATTCCACATTTTTTTATATTATACATATATTTAATTTTATTGATGTTTTTACTAACCCCATCAATTTATCAGTCCAAAATGAGTAAAAAATTGAATAATTGGTAAAAAGTTTTGGAAATTTTTCTTCAAAATCCAACTTAGTCACATTCAAAAATTACAAAATTGTTAAAAGTTGCTAAATCTTCAGTTGGGGACATATTGAGGAGATATGAAAAGACTCATAACTATCGAAACTATCAACTATCGAAAGAAAAAGAGGTAGTGGAAGGAAGAAAGGTTTTGTTGACAAAAACAAAGTGAGTTCGATCATCCGGTCAATTGCAAGAAATCCATGCCAATCCCAAAGAGATCTCGCTAAATTGTTTAAATGCTGTCGTTTCCTTATCAGAAAAGGACTCAAGAGCAAGGGTTTGATGGCTTACAACAAAAAAAAATTCCAAAGCGATTAATTGATGGATAATTAAAAGCAACTCGCCGCCCAAGGAAGCTCGTCAAACTTTTCAATCGAGAAAATTTGTGCATTATTGAGGATGACGAAACGTACTGCTAAAAGGATTTCTCGCAGTTGCCCGGCCATCAATATTATTATCAGTCAAAAGGAGCCTGTGTCAGTAACAAATTTAAGTATAATCAGACAGAAAAGTTTGCTCCGAAGTTCCTCGTGTGGCAAGCGATTGGCCTTAAGAGTGCTCCATTCGTCACTCGAAACACTTTGACTTCCGATTTGTACATCACCGAATGTCTTTTGCCGTTTATTAACAAACACAGCAATGCAGTTATCGTTTGGCCGGATTTGGCAAGATTCACTACTCCAAGAAGACAATAGAGTGGTACATTCAAAAGGACATCGAAATCGTCCTGAAAGGTGCGAATTCTCCGAACTGCCCTAAGCAGCACGTAATCGAGAGTTACTGGGTACTTGTAAAAGGAATCTTGATGTAAAGCAATAAATCAGCGAAAGATGACGAAGAATTCAAGCAAAAATGGATAGCAACATCGAAAAAGGTCACTGAAAGCAAGATGGAACCTATTCTCAAAAAATTTTAATTACTTTCTAAGCGTCCTTTGAAATTTGTACAAACTGATTAAAAACTTTAAATAATGCAATAAGCTTCATTATAAAAAAAATGTGGAACTAATTCGTTAAGTATTTCTCGAGGTATTGCTAATTATATCCGAACGAAAAGTTTTGAGCCCAATTGATATAAGTTGTAAAATACCAAAGGTTTATTAAGTTAGCTTTAAAAACAATTTTTTACACTATTACAGATAAATAGATTTTTGCTCATCACAATTCTCAATAGAGTTGAAGTTATAGCTATATAATGCTTAAAAGAAAACGAGGTCTTAATAGTAATTTTAGTAGTTATCAGTTTTCTGAATTATGTATTTACTTCCTGATTTTTTAGTATGTTGGACTGTTCGCTAATGATAAATTTCAACATGGATGGACAGAGAGGCGGAAAGAGAAGTTTTAGAGAAACCCACCTTTATAAATGTGTGATTGGTAAGATCTTCTAACGCTGCTTTCCGAAAAAACAATGATTTTCTTCACCTATTATTGTTCTATTAATTTTATCTTTTTAGCGGCTGTCCGAGAGACATATCCAAAGGAATCGGAGAAGACAATACATCAATTTATTCAGGGTGTATTAAAAAACGCGCCAGCATCACGAAAATCATATTAAAAATAAAAATCATATACTTTTTTGTGTGGATGCTGTGAAATATATTTTATACTAAATCATGTCTCTTTTTTTCACTTATTGCAGTTGCATAGTTCATATATTCTGCACCACCTTCCAGTCTCCTTCCAATGCAATATATATATATATATTTTTTTTTCTTTGGTATGAGAGTGGAAGGTCTTATATATATGTGTGTGTGTGTGTGTGTGTGTGTGTGTGTGTGTGTGTGTGTGTGTGTGTGTGTGTGTGTGTGTCTCTATATATATATATATATATATATATATATATATATATATATATATATATATATATATATATATATATATATATATATATATATATATATATATATAGATATTTATATATATATATATATATATATATATATATATATATATATATATATTATATGTATATAAACATATAAAATATGTATGTATATATATATATAAACACGTCTATTTAAGACGTCTTAAATAAGACAACTTTAAGACGTTTTAAATAAGACAACTTACAGTGTTTCATTTTAGACCAGTTTAAGACAACTTTAAAACTTCTTGAAATAGACAAATTTAAGACGGTTTAAATAAGACGTCTGTAAGACGTCTTAGGTAAGACATATTTAGGACGTTATAAATAAGACGACTTGCAGTGTTTCATTTTAGACCAGTTTAAGACGACTTTAAGACAAATTTTAGAACGTCTTAAAGTTGTCTTTAAGACGACTTGTTGTTGGGTGGGATTGTTGCGTTTATAAAGTAGCATTTAAAATGATTGGTATTTTTATTTGCACCACCATTTATGTAATTAAACTTTAAATGAATGAGAATTGTGAAAAAACTATTGACACATTTATATAGTAGTGTTTAAAATGTTTTGGTATTTTTATTTGCGTCCGTTTTTATGTAATTAACCTTTGATTGAATGAAAAATGTGACTTTAAGGACTTTTTAAAAAAAAGTTTTTTTAAAAAACATTTAAACTAGCGTTTTAAACATCTTGGTATTTTTATTGCGCACTCTCACTTTTTTAAAGAGAGAAAAAAAAAGTTTATTTGTAATTAAACTTTTAATGAAATTGAAATAATTGAAAGATAAAATAGCTTTCAAACACAGTTTTTTTGATGTTATTCTTTAAAATAAAAAAGTATGATTTTATTTAAATTATTTTTAATAATATAACAATGGAATGTTTACTAGTATGTTTTATGTATTATAGAGCTTATAATAAAACTTTATTTCCATATTAAAATTTTATTATATTATTTAAAGAAGGTGCTTTCAACAAGCGTTTTAACAAAATTAAATAAAAAAAGTTTATTATTTAATTGAAAGTGTTTGATAAATAAACTTTTAACATTAGAAATTTTTATAATTTAATTTTGTAAAAATGTTTGCTAATTAACAGCAGTTATGACTTCAAAACTTTTATTCATTCTTTACAAAAAACGAAAACTGGCGTTCTAATTTAAACAGAATGACGTAAGAAAAGAAGGAAAATAAACTTCAACAATAAGACTTTAAAAATATTGCTTTATTATTATGTTAGATTAAAAAGTAATTATCAAAAGCTGTTTCCTTGATAAAAATTAATATTTCGTTGATAAAAAGTAATAGTCTTTCGAAAACAAAAGAACAAATTTACCTTTAGTGGCAAAAATGTTACTAAATATAGAAATGCAAACTGCGGCAAAAAAATAAATTTGAATAATGAGTAACATAAATTTAAGTAATAAGTTAAAAAATGAACCAGTTTTGAAAGTCGCCCGGCCGCATATTTTGAAACCCTATACAGACTCAGAATAGGCAGAGATATGCGCAATCTGATTCGCTGATTTTGAAAGAGAGGCTTTAGCGCGTATGTTTAAATCAAAACAAATGTCAAAAAACATATTGAATAATAAAAGTGAATTTGAGTAATTTCATATAAGCCAAATAATAATAGCAAAAAAAATTACGATTTTTCTATCTAATTTTGTGCAATATAGTTCAAATACTTATACAAACCCTAACAACTCAAAACATCCGTGATTTTCAGAATTATTTCTAAAAAATAAAGATTTAAAAAAATTAGTTTGTTTTTCTAATTGTTTTAACTTAAGATATAAAAAAGACAACCATTGTAACAAACTATAAACCAGATGGTAAAACTTGACTATGCTGTGATTCTCATGCGATAGATTTTTTTAAAACAGTTTTGAAATTTACCTACTAATATCAATAGACTATTATTAACTTGGTATACTTTTTTTCAAATTAAGTTCCCATTTATCCAATCATTTAGCAAGAAAAGTATTTTAAAAAATAGCCTAATATCTTTTTAAAACTTTGCACATATTACTCCCATATATAAATTATATACAACACTAAAAAAGTTTGAGAATATTGCTTATTGTTATAGCTAGTCCAGATGATTTGCAACACTCTTAAATTAAAAGCAACTGTAAGCAAGAGCGAATTTAGATATCCTTCAATAATGCATAGTAATAAAAGATCACAAAGCATTGTAGCCTAATAAGCTATTAGAAAAAATCTATAACCTGATGTCCACAAGTGTGTTTTAATATAATAAACTGATTACCAAAAGCAACAACTCTCAACTTACCACACCTTTATGAAAAACTAAGTGTAAAAAGGTAGAAACAAGAAAGATTGCAAACATGCAAGTTCATGTTGTTGTTTATTTCAATTTCAAAACTCAATACATGTTTGTTGATATATAGCTTTTAACCTGAACAAAATACTCGTTATTGTATTCTATAATTAATATAAAATGTGTATCCTTTAATAGCAACTGATGGTAAATAATATTAAATAAAGCAGCAAACTTTAATAAATTTTATATATTTATAATGCTAATAATTTATTTTACATTATATACTCTAGAAGAAAATGAAAATATGTCTGCTCTTAAAAAATTAGAAAAAAAACCTTAAATAAAATGTACTCCATATTTACAAATTTTATGAATAGTTTCATTATTTAATTTTTGGTATAACCAATAAAAAAAAGTGTTCTTTTTTTAAATTTCTGTGAATATCTCTTGTTTAATAATATAAAAACAGAGATGCGTCATGTTTTATTTTGATGTAATATTAATAAATTTTGATGTAATATTAATAATTTTAAACTTGCTTCTTCAAATGTAAAAGCTAATTTTGATGAAGTTATTTTTATTACAAAAATTGCCATAATTCACCTTTATTTGGTTAAATTTTTTGACTTTAATACTCAGTAAAGTTTTAATGTTCAGTAAAAAAACAAATATCACTTTTTTTGTTAAATTTTCCAATAGATTATTATCCAATTTATTATTCAAATTATTTCCATTAGATTAATATCCAATTTTCATCCTATATAATATATATAAAGAAAATTATTGATGTACGCCTTATCAGCCTTCTCAAAATTTAGGTTGAACAGTAACTTCTTCTGGGTTCGTAGATTTATATGGAACATGTAAGCTAGTTTGGTATAACATCTGTAAAAATTTTAAATGTTAAACTGTTTATAATTAACAAGTTGGTATAAAGATGCAGTAATGAGCTTAGAACAATCTCTGCCTCAGCTTAAAACTTATACTTTGCATATTTTAAGTACTTTACCAGTAGTCTGGTGCAATTGCATATAAACTTTGTATCGAGCATGCTTTATAGAACACAAACATTATATTTGATGAGAAACACATTTAGAAATCTTGCAAAATTGCACACATGTAAATTCAAGAGAAATATTTCAAGAGTTTATACATACAAAACACATTTTATAATAGCAAAAATATTTATAGCATGACTGATTTTGTTCTTTTTTTTGATAATTTTCTTTTCTTTTTTTTATTACTCTTTTTTCATTAAAACATATAATTTTAACCACTTAGTTTAGTTTATTAAATCTTTTTTTTTTCAATTACTACAATACAAAAAATGCCACAATCATTTGCCATAATCCACTTTTATTTATGCCATAATCCACTTTTATTTGGTTAACTTATTTGACTTCAACACTTTTTCTTGCTTTTAATGTCAGTGTTTATATGTAACTGTACAAAAATTACTGTTCTGTAGACAAACATAAATTTCACTTCTTTTGTTAAACTTTAAAATATTTTATAAACTAACGTAGCCAGCCAAAATTTTTTAAAAGTTTTGAATGGTTTAACACAATGTTTTATTAGAGTTACGTAATAAAAAAATATATCAGCCTCCTCCAAACTATGGTTGAAACAAAGCATGAAAACAAAATCTCCTCATAGCTCATATATTGACATGGAACATGTAAGCTAGTTTTGCAATTAGTAAAAAATTTCTTTTTAAAAAAAATCTAATTGTCAACTCTTTATAATAAACATGTAAATCAGTTTATAAATAAAGTTCTTCACCAGTAGTCAGGTAAAACTGCATATAAACTTTGTCTGCAAAATTGCTTTACTATTAGTCTCGTACAACATACTTATATAAACTTTGTATGCAAAAGTGCTTCACTATTAGTCTCGTACAACATACTTATAAAAACTATGTATTTGAGAATGCTTTAAGGCCAAGAGCATATTTTAAGAGAAACGCATTTGTAGATTTTTTCAAATTTACTTCAACACATTTTTTTTTTCGTTTCTTAAAATTAACAATAGATAAAATTCTTGAAATTTTGAAATTCTTACGAGTGAAAATTCTCTAGTACAAATAGATTTTGATACATTTTAAACACTCTGAAGAGTAATAAAATAAAATGAATTTCCTGTGTTGATAGTAATACATGACTTGTATTGATAAACTTAGTATATCATTACTTTGAAATTTATTTCAAAAATCTGTTTGTTTTGATTTTAATTATGATTTTTCAACAAAATTGCACTTGCCTCTCTTTCAAAATCAGCGAATCAGATTGCTCATTTTTCTACTTATTCTGAGCCTGAATAGGGTTTCAAAATATGCCGCCCGGCCGGGCGATTCAATTGCATCAAAACATTATTTCCAGTAGCCCTTTGAAAGTTTTTGAGTGGCATTTGCCATCGGGCGACTGCAAGTGTACACCACTGATATTAAATCAAATATATATATATAAATATATATATTTGATATCAGTATATATATATATATATATATATATATATATATATATATATATATATATATATATATATATATATATATATATATATATATATATATATATATATATAGAATATATATAAATATATATATTTGATATCAGTATATATATATATATATATATATATATATATATATATATATATATATATATATATATGAATATATATATATATATATATATATATATATATATATATATATATATATGAATATATATATATATATATATATATATATATATATATATTAAATCAAATATATATAAATATATATATACTTGATATCAATATATATATATATATATATATATATATATATATATATATATATATATATATATATATATATATACCCTATATATATATATACCCTAGTGGGTATATATATATATAACCTAGTGCGCGCATCACTGGTGATTTAGTAGTGATTTAATACTTATCGTAAGTGGTGATTTAGTACTTATTGAATGGTGATTCTGTAAACTTTTTATCACTAGTGATTGAGTGGCGATTAGTCACTAGTGATTAAGTAGTGATTTTTGAATTCAGTACAAAAATTGCACTTCTGAGAAGTGCCTTTAATATTATAGTTTGTGATGAACAAACTTATCTTTTCTGATAAGTTTGTTCATCACCTCGTAAATACTTTTTTTTGGGTGGTTGCAACAAGCACGAACTAAAACTGCCACCTGTATTAATAATTGCTCACAATAATTAACATTAGAACATTCATAGTAACCAGTGATGATCTATTAGGGCACGTATTTCCCTCTACTAAACTATTTAAAATATCAGAATAGCAAGCAAAGAAAAAAATATTGAAAATAGCAAGTCAATTTTGGTTAAACACTATTGCCAACAAAGTAGTAACAAAGCATGTGATATAAAAAAGTAACAATGTATGCGATACTTAATTTAGGGTTGCCAATATAATTTTAAAAATTTTTCCCTGAGTTTAGCTTTTTAAATTCCCTGAATTTTCCATATTCTTTCCAGTTTATCTACTAGATTATAACTATCCTTATTTAAACAAAAATATTTATATATGACAGACTAAAAGTTTTACAACAACTCTACATCTTGCAAATTTATTGTTAAAATATTAGTATATTTATTATTAGTATTGACAAGCTATTCTTACAAAAAAAACTATTGTTCAAAAATTTAAACAAAAAAATATTTTTCGTGGGTTTTCTCAGAATTTTATAAAAATTTAAAAAAATCCTTGAGTTTTCCAAAATCCAGGTTTTTCCTAGGATTCATGCTATTTCCAGGTATTCCAGGTCTTCAAAGGTTGATCAGCAACCCTGTAATTGTATGTGTGTATACATTAATTGTATGTGTATACATGTAATTGTATGTATACTGTATTGTATGTATATGCGAGTGAAAACGACTTAACTTTCCTACTAGTATTTTATATATTACATACAGTGTTATCAACTGAGCAAACAACTGATCAAAATGAGCTAACAACTGGTCAAATTTAAATCTACTATACGCTATTTTTAAAATGATCAAATACAGTAAACGGGGATTCAAAATTAGTTCAAGTTACTGGAAGTTCTAGTTATCGAAATATTTCGAAGGTTTCGAAATATCGCGAGTTTACTGTACTTTTTATTATTCTTAAAAAATTGATAAAATGCACAATGAAACAGCAAAACAATAATTAATAAAGTTAAATGTTGGTAACATTACATACCAGCTGCAAATATAAATTTTTATCTTCTAATTCAGTTTCCAACTTCACCAAATCTTTAATATTATCAATAGTAACAAAGACTAACTTATTAGCAATATCTACTCCTGAATATTGTACTCCAGATAACTTTTGCATCAGATCTATTTGACTTTGCTTCACCTCACTTAGTTCTTTTGTTATATTTTTTAGGATTTTCATAACATTTTTCTGGAAAACTATAAATAAAACATTTTTAAGTAATAAAAGTTGTTTAAAGTTTAATATTTAAAATTACAAATACCATTTACTTACTAGTAAGTAAATAATATTTGTATTTTATTAAATATTAATAAAAAACTAGAGTTAATAACATTACATTAAATAAGTTTTTCTGTTTGTTTTTTAAGTTTTATTTGTTTTTATAACTTCTAGATTTAAGTTGCTTTAATATTATTCATTTATTATTCATTTATTTTGTGTTTTTTACTTTTACTTTTATGTTTTATTATGTTTTAAACTTTGTGTTTTATAGGTTTTTCACTCCATTAACTATTTTGTAACTATTTGAGTGAGACCTAACCTATTAATATAAACTTGTGTGTGTAAACCTATAATATGGTTGAATGAAAATAAATTAATAGTTATTTTCTAAATTGCTAACAATAAAAGTTTAAAGAAAACATTATAGATAACAAACATACCATCTTGTGATGAAGCAGAAGTATTATCAACCTCATAACTAATCACAGATTTACTACTGCAATCTGCAATAATAAATTTAGTTCATTCATATACATAAGTATTTTATGAAAAAGTAGTATCAAATATATATAAAGAATAAAACTGTACCATTGCTTGTGAAATGCTGCTGGGTATTGGATTTAATCAACGATACTTGAGACTGACATTCTGGTTCAATCTCTAAATCAACTTTATGCTTTTTTTTTTGTCATCGAAGTCCGATTAGAAGGCACTTTAAGTGAAAAAAATTCAAATTAATATAAGAAAAAATGAAAACTTTCTGTACCTTAAAAATCCGAAACAACTCTTCATACATACCTGATATACTTTGTTATAAATAGATATTATTTGTTATAAATACTTAGTTAGCATTAAAAATAATACACAAAGATCCTTCTAAACTTGTGTTCAGTGTTTCAAAGTGTGTTATTTGTTTTACTCTTAAAAATATCATTGCAGATAGTTTAGGTTATAAATCAAATTTCACAAAGAAATAAAATTGTATGTAATAGGAGTGAAAATGCAACAACAAAAAAATACATAAATAAATAATATAAAATTAAGAACATTTTTGTAGTGACGACGGAAGTAATGGAAAATTGTCTATAGTGGTCTCTGCCTCTTCATCACTGCTGCAAGCAAATTTTTTTTTTTTTTTTTTTTTTTGATTGATTGGGAGCAAACTCGTTATCTACAATAAACAATAGATAAAACTAATTTGTTTAATTATAGAAAAACACAATTTATAGATATAATTTAAATATTTCTTACCAAAATCATCATCGCTCATGAAATTTCAGGGCTTGTGATGAAGAAAATTGTCAAGCGTGTTATATCGCGCTCGTAAAATTAGAATACGTTTTCATCGAGCGTGATTATGTGCGCTCGAAATAACTTCGGCGAGCGCGATCATGAAAATTGCCGAAGGCGATGCTCATAAAAAGCTTTTTATTTTTTTACATCTTTTTTTATTTATTACATAATTCTTTCGTCAAAAAATGTTTGAATTAGTATCACACTCATGAAATTACTTCAACGAAGTAGATTTTTATACTTCCAAACTTCTTGTATATTGTCAGATCACGATTTTATTTTTAACTATTTGTTATAAAAAAATAATATCAAACAAAAACGCAACTTCTTACTGATTTTGTATTAAAGTATAATTTAGTGACTTTTGGTTTTGATTCGTTGTTTTGATATATGTATTTTAAAATGTTACGCTGTAAACTTAATTAACGGTTAAATATAAAATGGTTTTTATATTTCTTGATATTTTTTATTCAAATTAATTATTTAATTTTTTTCTAAAATTTCTTTTTTAAATTACGTTTTTTTTTATCTTAAAAAAATAACACAAGAATAATTTGAAATAATAATAAATTAGAATAATAACTTTCCATTTAATAAAAGTTGACGTCATTACTTCGTTTCCTTTTCGAATGCGATTGCGAACATTCTAAACAACAGAATCGTTTTAAATTTGAGTTAAAATAAATAATAGTTAATAAAAAACCTATACTATCAGGTAACCAAAAAAGTTCGTGCGGTTTTTCCGTATATAATAAAAACACACAAAACGACAAAAGTAAGTACATTTATTCATCAAAATAGTCACCATTAGCATCTAAAACCTTTTCCCAACGTAAATCAAGCTTATTTATTCCACTTCTATAAAATTCTTGGTCCTTTGAGTCTATAAAAGCTTTCAACTCCATTTCAACCGCGTCCTGGTCTCGGAACTGCTGTCCTTTTAAATGATTTCCCAGGGAAAGGAAAAAATGGAAATCAGTAGGGGAGAGGTCTGGCGAGTATGGTGGATGAGGCAAACTCTCCCAATCAAGGCTTCGGAGCTTGTCCTGAGTCACGCGAGCGGTGTGCGGTCTCGCGTTGTCGTGGAGAAGCAGAACTCCTCTCCTGTGCACCAGTGCAGGCTGCTTTACAAGCAACAGGTCGTGAACTCGTTGCAGCTGTGCTGAGTAGACCAGTCCAGTAATAGTTTGGCCTGTTGGGAGCAGCTCGTAATGCACCACACCAGCTGTAGTCCACCAAATGCAGAGCAAAACCTTCCGCTCGTGGAGATTAGGCTTGGGTGTCTTTGGGATTGGGTCATCGGGGGACAACCAATGGTAGCAACGCTTGGTATTGTTGTACACAATCCATTTTTCGTCGCATGTCAATAAACGATCAAGAAAAGGCTCAACATTGTGGCGTGATAAGAGTGATGTGCAGATCGTAAGCCGTTGCTTCTTGTTGTCGATCGACAATTTGTGCGGAACCCACCGACTCAGCTTCCACGCTTTCCCAATCGCATGCAGATGCAGGCGGATGGTTTCAACACTCACAGCAAACCTCACTGCAAGTTCTTGGCAAGTTTGGCTGGAGTCAGACTCGACAGCGTCCTTCAGTTCATCCTCATCAACCAACAATGGGCGTCCAGAACGCGGCAGGTCTTCGATGGACTCATCTCCCGAAGAGAATCGCTGAAACCACTTCTGTGCTGTGCGTTCACTTACTGTACCTTCTCCAAATGCTGTGCAGATGTTTTTGGCCGCTTGTGTTGCATTCCTTCCAAGTTTGAACTCGTAAAGTAAGCAAGATCGAAAATCGTCGGTTGGGTTGCCATCCTTTCTTTACACAAAACCTTTCCTGTAAGCTCGTTACAAGCCTACACTATATATGCAGCAACTGCGCGTGACACACGCGTTCTATTACGCAACAAAGCTACTTGCCTTGTGCAATGTGGGTGTTGTAAAAAATGCTAAAAACAATTCAATTACCGAAAACCGCACGAACTTTTTTGGTTACCTAATATAAACAAAAACTAATTTTAAAAATTGCTCTATTATTAATATTTATTTTTATCATAAACGATGTGTGGAATATTACAAACAATAAATGAAATAAATCTTACTTGATATTTTCACAAGATTAAAAATACTCTGCAGTTTCAATTTTCTTATAGTGGTTTTCTAATTTTCTATTCTTATTTTATTTGCGCATTTTTGTATTCACGTTGTGTTTCCACGTGCACATTCCATAATTGAAATTAGTGACTATTAACGACTTCAAACTGCTCATTCATTACGTTAGTGCAAAAGAGAACGACGTTGTGCTTTTTATATTTTATATTAGTGCTTTGATAATAGAATATCTTTAATAAAAAATCTTTTTTAAATATTTTATGAAAATAAAAAAATAATCCCTATTGGACGAGCGTTATTTTATACGCTCGTTATAAGCTGAACGAGCGTTGTTTATCGCGCCTAGAACGTTTGAAAATACCGTTTACGGGCGCGTTTTACGAGCGGAGCGCGATCGCGCTCGCTTCATCACAAGCCCTGAAATATGGTAATGTAAATCGGTTTTTTCGCTTTAACAAGTTTTCGTTATCTATATCCTCATTTGTATCATTAGCTGAGGGGATCATCTCACATTCAGAAAAGCTGCCTAAAATTAAAAAAAATAATATAAAATACAGGTAAATAAATTCTAAATTAAAATATATATATATATATATATATATATATATATATATATATATATAAATATATATATATATATATATATATATATATATATATATATATATATATATAATATATATATATATATATATATATATATATATATATATATATAAATACAGGTAATTTTTGCACTTATAAAAATTGTATTAAATAAACATACTTCCACTGCCATATTTCTTTAACAAAATAAACCTAGACCAGTCTTTTTTTGGTATCTGTCTGCTTAAAATTAATGGCTTCACATTCACAACTTTAGGCCAACAGACCCATAAACTGCCATTGCTTTCTTCTACCCAATTTGATGGGACTGTACCATATTCAATTGAATGTGGAGGTTCAAGCCATTTTGCTTTGATAAATTTTTCCATATTTTTGTAAAAACTAGAAACTTGAAAAAGAAGCGCAAAAAAAGTAAACGTAATTTATAAATAATTATTTGTGAATACATATTTAATGAATATACCCCCTTTTTGATTTTTTATACTTAAACTTAGAAAATAAAACTAAAAATAAATACTGACATAATAACAGGTATGACCTGTATTCAACTAATATATATTATTGTAGTTTTATATATATATATATATATATATATATATATATATATATATATATATATATATATATATATATATATATATAAAGTTTTTCAAATGTAAATGTTTTTAATATCTTAGGTCTCAAAAGAACCAACATGTTGAAAAAATTCCAAAAATAATAAATATTTTATACAAAATTGATATTTTATGTTTTATTGCATAAAAACCTATTGCAAAATCTTTTAACAAAAAATAAAAAAGTCTAATTTTTCATGGTTTTTGTTCAAATTTTTTCCCCCCTCTTTTAAGATCCAACATGACATACATTTGAATTTTTGAAAAAAACAAGAAGTACATGCAAATTTTAGTTGCTTGGAAGAACCAATAGAATATATATATATATATATATATATATATATATATATATATATATATATATATATAATGAGAAAGTCATTTTAAACAACAGTTATCATAAAATAAAAAAAATTAATTCATTTTGTTATGCTACATTGTATAAAAATTGTAAAATCATTATAAAAAAAATGAGTAAAATCATTATAAAATTAATTTGGAAACTATATATCAAATTCACTTTTGTGCCATCTACTAAAATTCATTCTCGTGTTACTTGTCACTCAATTAAGTCTCATCCTTTTTCTGTGAATATTCCTAAGTGCTCCAAAAACTCTTATTTGCCTAGTTTATTTTCTCAAATATTAGTTCTTTGGAATTTGGTACCTTCACCTTGCTTTCCTGATTCATATAATTTGCAATCTTTTAAGTCATCTATCAATTGTTATCTTGCTCTATAAACTTCATCCTTTCTCTGATCCAGTAACTTCCAGTTCTAATAGTGGTTGCTTAATAATACTGCTTATAATACTCTAACAGTGGTTGTTTTCAGCCTTGTTGGAAGCGAAGATGTTAAACAAAAAAAAAAAAAATTTACTTCAAATATAATTAATGTGTAAAAGTAATAATCAAAATTATAGATTTGTAAAATTGTCATTAAGGTCACAGTGGAGAAGAGGAATAAGTACATAGCCTCCTTTATCACAAGGCATCATGATGGCTTTGTGTAGCAATGCATTCTGTTCCAATACAATTTCCTTGCAATTCGACAAAGTTGTTAAGTGGTAAATATGAATGACTGAACTTGGTAAAGGACTTTCGAAAAAATTTGTTAGTTTCGAAAATTTAAACAATTTATAAAAATATTTGTTTTCTACAACTTTCTTAACAACTACAAAACCTATTTTGCTGATATAATAAACTCTATTTCTAAAATTTGTATTAAAGATTACTGATTTTTTTGTTGGTAATAGATGTATTACTTTACTTTGTTCATCAAGCCTTTTAACAACTTGAGCAACTGTATATGTACCACTATGAATTTTTCTTTTAATTTTTCCAATGTAATTTTCAAAAGGAAATGCAGATATTTTATTCAATGATACTTTGTGATTTATTACATCATCAGCTAAATGAATAATACTGTGCACATTATAAGATGCAAACAATGGTCCATAAAAAACAATTGATTCTATTGTAAACCATTCTAACAAATTCTTACAGTAAGAAACTATTGAGTTATCTTTAACCATAGTCTCATATAAAAGAATGTGCATTGCAACTGATAAAGCCAATAAAAGTTTATACTCATCATGCGATATTTTGCCTTTCATAACTACAATTCCAGCATATAATAAAAAAAAGCTAAATTCAGTTGCTTTAAAATCAGAAAATTCATCCAAACTTATTGGCCAACCTTGAAAGTCATTTGGCGTGCATTTTCTTATTTCGAGCAACTGCGAAGAATTTTTGCTGAGTACAAAGGAACCTATTTTGTTAATATAACTCTTCATAAGTTTCTTTGTAACCCCCAGACAAACTAAATGCATGTAGTCAAGTACAAATCCAGTCACCATTGGAATTTCAAGTTTGGATAATGGTGATTTACCAATCTGGTGCTCTGAATAAAATTTTTCTTTAAACTTTTTATCATCTCGTATTAAAGATTTAGTACCTATCAATCTTATACCTTTATGATACTCATCATGTTCTTCATATCTTTCACAACTGTCATATCCACTATGACTTTTTATACATTTTAAAAATGCTCTGGCTGGTGCACCACACACAAATGCCTTAACTATCACCTTTAGGCCTTCATACCCATTTATAAAATAGAATTTTAACTCTGCGACAAATTTTTTGAGGTATTCTCCAAGAACTGTAGGTTTTCCTTCACCATACCATAAAGCAATTGCATATGGACTTTGTTGATTTATAGTACACAATATAAGCCACATTTGTTTTTTTTTACAAATGTATATTCGAGTGCCATCAACATTTATAAAAGATCAAACTCTGCTAGCTTTCTGAAGCATTTTACATAATTGCTGAGTGCAATTTCTAAAGAAATATAAACAAAATCACCTCCAGCAACGTTTTCAACATCCACACTTCTTAAAGTATTTTTTTAAAGATGTTCCACCTTTAGGAATTTTTTTGCTATATCCTACTTTTTTATCATCTTCTTTATCTTCATCGTCTTCTATATCTTCGTCGCCTTCTTTATCTTCGTCGTCGTCTTTTTTACCTTCTTTCTCTTTGTCGTTGTTTTCATTAGCTTCTTCTTCGTTGTCGTCTTCCTTACCTTCTTCTTCTCCGTCTTCTTTACCTTCTTCTTCATCGTCTTCTTCTATACCTTCTTCTTCTTCGTCTTCTTCTTCTTCGTCTTCTTCTTTACCTTCTTCTTCTTCGTCTTCTTCTTTACCTTCTTCTTCTTCGTCTTCTTCTTTACCTTCTTCTTCTTCGTCTTCTTCTTTACCTTCTTCTTCTTCGTCTTCTTCTTTACCTTCTTCTTCTTCGTCTTCTTCTTTACCTTCTTCTTCTTCGTCTTCTTCTTTACCTTCTTCTTCTTCATTGAACAACTCTTTAAAACTACTATAATCTCTCATAAAGCTTTTCATGTAGTGCTTGCGCTTATTATCTGCCATTTTTTATTGAGACGAGTTATAACTATTTTCGTATTTTGATATAATACTAAACAGTCACTACTTAATAAGCATTGAATCAGCACTTACATAAAATTATTCCGGGATATTTGATTTTCGCGTATATATAAGTAATGTATTAGTGGTGATAGAGTGGTGATTGAGTAGCGATCATTAGTGATCACCACTTAATCACCGTTGAGCAGTACTAAATCACTAGTGATGCGCGCATAGGGTATATATATATACATATATATATATATATATATAATATATATATATATATATATATATATATATATATATATATATATCTATATATATATATATATATATATATATATATATATATATATTAAATCGAATATATACATAAATATATATATATATATATATATATATATATATATATATATATATATATATATATATATATATTAAATCAAATATATATATATATATATATTTGATACAGTATATATATAACATATATATATATATATATATATATATATATATATATATATATATATATATATAATATATATATATATATTAAATCAAATATGTATATATATATATTTGATACAGTATATATATAACATATAAATATATATATATATATATATATATATATATATAATATATATATATATATATTAAATCAAATATATATATATATATATATATATCTTTGATACAGTATATATATAACATATATATATATATATTATATATATATATATATATATATATATATATATATATATATATATATATATATATATATAATATATATATATATATATATATTAAATCAAATATATATATATATATATTTGATACAGTATATATATAACATATATATATATATATATATATATATATTATATATATATATATATATATATATATATAATATATATATATATTAAATCAAATATATATATATATATATATATTTGATACAGTATATATATAACATATATATATATATATATATATATATATATATATATATATATACATATATATATATAAATATATATATATATATATATATATATATATATATATATATATATATATATTTACACACATATATATATATAAAATTGTACTCCTCGCATGTTCTACCTATTTGTCAGTCAATCTAGCATGACTCCTTGCTTGTTCTACCTGTTTGTTAGTCGATCCATGTAAACAGTTAAGAAATAAAAACAAAAACATTTAGATTTTTATTTTAATTAAAAATAAAAACTCCAGTATTAGTTGCATTTTTTTAAAAATGATAAAATTTATTCCTTAATTAAACCTAATGGTTTTTATTTCAGTTTATAATGCTACTTTTTTATTGAACTTTATTTTACATTTTTACATCTACAAAATTAATTTGTTTGATTTTTTTTTAAATGTTACATAATTTCAAATTTAACAAACAAGTTTTTATGAAAGGCAGATTTTATTCAGATTATGTTATGCATGTTTCTATTATTTTTGATTTGGTTGAGTCATATTATGTTAAACTTAAACTAACAAAGTTAAATAAGCAATTTTTTTATTGAATATTAAAAAGTAGTTAGAAATTTATATAAATAATATTATTTAATTTAATTATATGATAATAAACAATAATATAAAGTAAATAATTTTTGAAATCTTTATTGACAAAATACTAAAAAAATTAAAAAAAATTTCGGTTTGTTAATAGAAGTTTTCAGTTTAAAAATGCTTTTTCACTTATGTTATGTTATGTCTCCTTTTTTATAATTTTATAATTTCTAATTAACTGTTATGTAATTTCTCTTTGTAATTTTTAATAATCTCCTCATGTTAATTTTTTTAATAAATTTTTCTTAATTATCCAGTAATCTTTATTATTATTAATAGTTACTATAAAAAATTATTAGGTAAAAATAATAAAACAATAAATTACTAGTTCATCTTTGCAGTAGCGTATTAACTCTCGTAAGAACCTTTCTCCCTAAAAACAAATATATAGTGCAAAAACTCTTCCCACCCAACAACAAGTCGTCTTAAAGACAACTTTAAGACGTCTTAAAATTTGTCTTAAAGTTGTCTTAAACTGGTCTAAAATGAAACACTGCAAGTCGTCTTATTTATAACGTCCTAAAGTTGTCTTATCTAAAACGTCTTACAGACGTCTTATTTAAAACGTTTTAAATTTGTCTATTTCAAGAAGTTTTAAAGTTGTCTTAAACTGGTCTAAAATGAAACACTGTAAGTTGTCTTATTTAAAACGTCTTAAAGTTGTCTTATTTAAGACGTCTTAAATAGACGTGTTTATATATATATATACATACATATTTTATATGTTTATATACATATAATATATATATATATATATATATATATATATATATATATATATATATAAATATCTAAATATATATATATATATATATATATATATATATATATATATATATATATATATATATATATATATATATATATATATATATATATATATATATATAGATACATACACACACACACACACACACACACACACACACACACACACACACACACACACACACACACATATATATAATACCTTCCAGTCTCCTTCCAATGCAACATAAATATATATATTTATATTGCATTGGAAGGAGACTGGAAGGTGGTGCAGAATATATGAACTATGCAACTGCAATAAGTGAAAAAAAGAGACATGATTTAGTATAAAATATATTTCACAGCATCCACACAAAAAAGTATATGATTTTTATTTTTAATATGATTTTCGTGATGCTGGCGCGTTTTTTAATACACCCTGAATAAATTGATGTATTGTCTTCTCCGATTCCTTTGGATATGTCTCTCGGACAGCCGCTAAAAAGATAAAATTAATAGAACAATAATAGGTGAAGAAAATCATTGTTTTTTCGGAAAGCAGCGTTAGAAGATCTTACCAATCACACATTTATAAAGGTGGGTTTCTCTAAAACTTCTCTTTCCGCCTCTCTGTCCATCCATGTTGAAATTTATCATTAGCGAACAGTCCAACATACTAAAAAATCAGGAAGTAAATACATAATTCAGAAAACTGATAACTACTAAAATTACTATTAAGACCTCGTTTTCTTTTAAGCATTATATAGCTATAACTTCAACTCTATTGAGAATTGTGATGAGCAAAAATCTATTTATCTGTAATAGTGTAAAAAATTGTTTTTAAAGCTAACTTAATAAACCTTTGGTATTTTACAACTTATATCAATTGGGCTCAAAACTTTTCGTTCGGATATAATTAGCAATACCTCGAGAAATACTTAACGAATTAGTTCCACATTTTTTTTATAATGAAGCTTATTGCATTATTTAAAGTTTTTAATCAGTTTGTACAAATTTCAAAGGACGCTTAGAAAGTAATTAAAATTTTTTGAGAATAGGTTCCATCTTGCTTTCAGTGACCTTTTTCGATGTTGCTATCCATTTTTGCTTGAATTCTTCGTCATCTTTCGCTGATTTATTGCTTTACATCAAGATTCCTTTTACAAGTACCCAGTAACTCTCGATTACGTGCTGCTTAGGGCAGTTCGGAGAATTCGCACCTTTCAGGACGATTTCGATGTCCTTTTGAATGTACCACTCTATTGTCTTCTTGGAGTAGTGAATCTTGCCAAATCCGGCCAAACGATAACTGCATTGCTGTGTTTGTTAATAAACGGCAAAAGACATTCGGTGATGTACAAATCGGAAGTCAAAGTGTTTCGAGTGACGAATGGAGCACTCTTAAGGCCAATCGCTTGCCACACGAGGAACTTCGGAGCAAACTTTTCTGTCTGATTATACTTAAATTTGTTACTGACACAGGCTCCTTTTGACTGATAATAATATTGATGGCCGGGCAACTGCGAGAAATCCTTTTAGCAGTACGTTTCGTCATCCTCAATAATGCACAAATTTTCTCGATTGAAAAGTTTGACGAGCTTCCTTGGGCGGCGAGTTGCTTTTAATTATCCATCAATTAATCGCTTTGGAATTTTTTTTTGTTGTAAGCCATCAAACCCTTGCTCTTGAGTCCTTTTCTGATAAGGAAACGACAGCATTTAAACAATTTAGCGAGATCTCTTTGGGATTGGCATGGATTTCTTGCAATTGACCGGATGATCGAACTCACTTTGTTTTTGTCAACAAAACCTTTCTTCCTTCCACTACCTCTTTTTCTTTCGATAGTTGATAGTTTCGATAGTTATGAGTCTTTTCATATCTCCTCAATATGTCCCCAACTGAAGATTTAGCAACTTTTAACAATTTTGTAATTTTTGAATGTGACTAAGTTGGATTTTGAAGAAAAATTTCCAAAACTTTTTACCAATTATTCAATTTTTTACTCATTTTGGACTGATAAATTGATGGGGTTAGTAAAAACATCAATAAAATTAAATATATGTATAATATAAAAAAATGTGGAATTAATTAGTTAAGTATTTCTTGAGTTATTGCTATTTATATCCTACCAGAAAGTTTTTAGCCCAATCGATATGTAAAAAGCATAAATGCTTTTTTAAATAATTCTGCTCTGATTTTTTTCATTCTTATTTAAAAAAAAAAGTAAGTAAAGGGAAATCAATGAACAAATCTTTCTTACCGCCGCATAATCGTACGTGTACAGTCACCAATGTTAGTGCCTCCAGTAATGTAAATGCTTTATGAAACAGTCCGGTTAGTGAAGTTTTTAGTTTAGTTTTATTTTGGGGCGATAATTAGAAGTGTGTTTATTTAATATTAGATATTTAACAATTTCCTTTTCATAGGCTCCTCAACCTGCTGACTTTCATTTTCATTAAAATCATCCATATTATTAATGTTTTCTTTTAATGAAAACATGCTTTCGTCTGCATCAATTACTCTACCAAGTCTGGTGTCAAGACGGTCGTTTAAAGACTTAACTGCCTCTTATAGCTGCTCAAGTTTGTATAATACTTTCCTTTGGAACTCTAAAGTACAAATTACAATTCAATTAGTATACTCTCAGGTGCTTAATACAAGGAGGGGTGGGAATCGTTTTTTAAAACTAATAAATGGGAAAGGGGGTGTGTGAATTTGAATCCAGATATAATAAGCTGGGGAGCGGGGCTGTATTTAAAAAAAAAACCTCTCCATTCTACTTATCGGAGAGAGGGATGAATTTCCCTGACGTCCAAACAGTATTTTCCCAAAGAAAATGAACAAACTTTTTCAAAACAAGTTTCATTATTAACTTTATGCGTATCAGCATTATATGCATATAAGCAATCACACTTTTTATAACATGTTTTTTATAATAATTTCAATAGGATTTAACATGCTTATATAAGTTTTATACTATGGTGAGGAATATTATGTGTTTGGTAATGAATCAAGATTTTTTTTATAGGTCGAAAATTTTAAAAGACTTTTTTATACTGAAAGTTTGTTTTTTTCAGTTTTGAGATACAGTTTCTTTGTAGATAACCAGTCAAAATTTATAAAAGGGGGTGGGGTGGGAGGTGGTAAAATCTTTTGAAAGTTAATACATATCCCCCACCTTGTATTAAGCACCTGAGAGTACAATATTTATATTGGCAAGTTATTTACTACAATTCAGTCTCTTAATAATAGACAACACTGAAGAAGAGATAAATTGATCACAAAAAACTTCATAAATATTTTTTAACATATTCCTTATTAAAGTGATTAAATGAAGCAAAAATACTTACTTCCTTCATCCATTGGAAAAACAATATTCCTTTGAGGAGCAGTGGCAGTACTTGCAGCAAGTATTCCATTCAAGCAAGCCGAATATGGTATGTCTAGAATAAATTGTTTTAATTTTTTATATAAAACTTCACTATTTCAATAACACTTGTTAACGTTAAAACAAAATCAGACAATGTGAAGATAACATTGTTATTTTCACATTTAAAGATCTATATTGGTCTTAATTTAGTGGGAACTTTGATAGATTAACTAAAAGATAAAAAAAATCAACCATTAAAACATAGGCTGACAATATAAGAAACAATATTTATGTCAATATATATCAAATATAATATATCTCATATATTTTTGTTTTTACTAGAATATTTAATTATCTAGATTTTTTTTACTTTCGCAAAACAATGCAATACAAGAAAATGCTATGATGAAATTATTAGAAGAAATTGATAGAAGTGAATACCTGAAGTATTTTCTTGAAGAGATTTCTCAGACATGTATGGAAACTGAGGTGCTAAACAAAAGAAACATGACTAAGTGATATTGTTTTTTCTTGCTCATTCAATTTTGCAAGACTGTCTGACTTTTGTAAATTCAAATATTTTTTTCCCCAATAAAATCTCTTTTTAAGTATTGGGAGTTATTTGAGTTGCTATATAGTGCTAGAAACAAAAAGCAGGGTAAAATATATATCATATACCTCTTGGGAATGAAGCAGTGATATTTTTAAATGTTGCGGATTGCTTCAATTGTTGAGTAGCACACAACACACCTATAAAACAAAAAAATATGAAAATTTATATATACTTAACACCTTTAAAAAATAGGCACGGTTATAGCAGTTATAGAAGGATTCACAACATTCAATTTGGCCATTCCATTTTCAACAAGACCACATACACTGAGGATTGAGCCCTCTCAAAGAAGAATATGCAATGCTTATTGCTAAACATTCCATCATAATCCAAAATGACAAAATACAGCTTTTGTACGGGTAACAGATAATCATAAACAGAAAATGCAAAGCATAAAAGACAATATTTTAACTTACGTTTTTTAGATGGAGGAGATGCTGCAATATCTTGCGTTTCTAGGTATTCAAAATCTAAATTGAAAAAGTTAAATTTTGTATAAAAACTAGCAACACTAAAAATAAACCCACATAACAGAACCAAGTATCTTGTTTAAATATGACATTATTAATCAATAGTTACGACCGGATGCCTTTCTTGAAATTAACCTGTTTTGCAGATTAGAATTATTTAAAAATAGAATTTTGTCACTTTTTTTCTGTTATGAGTCATAAGAGAAGTAAAGTGACAAAACAAAAAAATTATGTTAAACTTAAGTCATATTAAACTTGTCAAGTTCAATTATGCGGAGTGAGTATTTTAAATCCTTTTCCCTACGTGATTAAAATTTCCTTATGAAGGGAATCTATTTCTTTTTTCCTCTATTTATATTTTTTACATAATATAAGGTATAGGCATAATAGATAGGAATTTTCTTTGCAGACTGACAAGCTGAATCAAAAACAAGTCTGGATGTCTTTTATGTAAAACAATTACACATTACCATTGGGAAAACATAATTCTTCTTTAATTATGTAAAAAAAAAGAATTAAAATACTCACTCCGTATAAATGAATTTAACAAGTTTATTGTTTTAGTTTAACTTAATTTTACCATAAATAAAAATTAACTGTCTCTTACCAACTTTGTCCCTCCCTGTTTTTGTAATTGGCACTATCTCATTATCATCTATTATAAGAGTAAAAAAATATATAGAATAATTATTTATAAAGTTGATAAAAATGTCAACAAAGTTACAAATGTTTACAGACAATGTCATTATAAATCTACCAAAAAATCTTACCCTCTTCTACCGCATTTTCATCAGAATCTGAACTAGCAGCACATGTTGTGTATGCCCAATTTTCACAAGTTTCTAAACTACCTAAAAACAATTCTAAGAAAAATGAGTTGAATATTTGAGTTCGCAGTAAAGCCTTAATAATCTTGCATGATTCTATATAACAATCCCTGCTAAACATAAAACATACTTCATGGTTTCAGAAAAAATATAAATCAATGTACCTGTGACCTTCCTGTGTACTATTTTCCCATACATCCTATCGTGCTGGGGATACTGCTTTTTTCTTAAAGCACGTTCTTTTTTGGCCTTTGGTGGGTATCTGACAATATCTTTACCCTCTAGCCAACAAAGTGGAACAACACCTTCTTCTTCTAATAACACCCCATCCTCATTTTTTCGTTTCCAAATAGCTCGAGTATAACCAAGATCTTTACTCATTTTATACTGTAAAAAAAATGTAGCCGGAACCACATAGAATTAGTGATACAATTCTTTTAGATGTAAGAGAAACATTTATAACACACTATAGGAAACATTTCAAAAACATCAAATGTTAGATAATACTGGCACAACAAAAGCCAGCTGGATACACATGGCAAATAGAACTTACAGCAGTTTTGCCGGGAAAAGAAATTTAAAAAAAAAATTAAAAAAGCACCCCTTTATTTGGAAAAGCACCAATTTACAAATTTAAATATATTTATTTAATTTATACTAGATGAATAACAGGATATATTACAAAGCCACTCTTGAATGGTAAACAAACACATTTTCGTAATTCATATTTATGAAAAGTGAGTTTAGAAAAATCTTGATTTTTTTCTAGAAAGTAAATTCCTAATAATTTAGGGTCAATTGGATGGTCATAAAATGACTTTAAGCAGCTCTTTGCATAAACATCACATTCGTAAGTGTTATTATTATTTAAAAATCTAATAAAAACAAGTTTCCCATCTTCATTAAAAAAGCAATTATCTCTGCTGCTTGAAGCAACTTTCTCTGTATGGGTTTTTAAATTGTTCTCATAATTAAATTCTTCACTGATGACATGCTTTACTATTTGCGCAGTTGGATTGTTGGCATTCTTTACAACCTTTTTTAGCTTGTGCAAATGATTTTCAAATGGGAAGCAAGATATTTTGTTTAATGAGCAATTGAAATTTTCTACGTCATCACATATATGCAATAAACTATGAATGTTATACACAGTAAATGTTTTACCAAAAATTACTTTACAATTGTTCACAAAATGCTTTAGTAATTCTTTACAGTACGGTAAAAGGCTTTTACGCAGGTTACCGTCTGGATGCACCAGAATAAATACTGAAATTGACAGTGAAAGAAAGTGTTCATAGACGAGTTCAGACACAATTCCTTTTAAAGAAACTAGTCCAGTGTATAAAAGAAATTGTCTAAACTCAGTTGCTTTCCACCTATCAACTTCGAGCAACGATCGTGGTCTTCTAGCAAAATCACTAGGAATGTAATTTCTAAATTCAATTAGTTTCTCCGATATCTGTAAAATATGTGCTTGTGACAGCCTAGCCATAGGACCTTTACGAAAATAATTCAAGATTCTTTTAACAACCCCAAGACATATCAAATGCATATAGTCAAGGCAGAATCCGGAAACACATTTAATACCAGCAGCTATAAGGGGAGAATTATATTTCTGATGTTGCTTATACAACTGGCAGCTAAAATCATAATCTGTTCGCTTGCAAAATTCTTGTTTTTCATTAAACACTACCCTTCCTTCCCAAGAACCTTTGATAATGCATCTTTCACAAGAATAATATCCAGTATGACCGACAGTCCCTTTTAAAAATGATCTTGCTGGGGCATCACAGAGAAAAGCTCTAACTTTAACAGAGTGTACAACTGATTTTATTGTGAGACCGGATAACTTTAAACTACACAATTCTTGTAAAAAATCATTTGAAAACGCATCCAAACTTGATGGTTTACTTTCTCCTGTGTATAATGCCACAATAAAAATCTTTCCACCACTTATTTCACAAAGAATTGGCCATATTTTGGGTATTGGATGATTTAAATAAGGGTAGCCCATCAATACTGAAACTAAGTAATATTTCTCTTTCAGACCCTGTAAAATGTTTTTTTAATACCTGATTCTAATCCAAAATAGTAATATGTACCACCACATTTTCGAACACACCGAACTTCTTGTGGTACTTTTAAGAGTGTTCTTGCATCTTTGGGTAGCGTGTTACCATGTCTTCGAAGTATATCGAGTAAACTATTCATGGCTGCTTGGGAACAGTTAAACTTTAGACACCAGGATGCAAGCTCTCCTGAGAGGTTTTTTTTACTGATGGATGGATTAAAAGACTCGCTGTCGCTTGAACTATCGGACCAATACTCAGGTGAATTGTTCGACTCAACTTCCATATTTTCTTCCACAGCTAAACGACTACAACTCTGACTGCTAGTATGAAAAGAATCTCTAACTGCTTCTTCTTGAGGTTGTGCACAGTTTTGTTGACGTTCATCCGCACTTTCGTCTCGAGCTTCTTTCAAAACTGATTTATTTAATTTTCTCCAATTCCTTAAATAATCTTTTCTTGATGCAGACATATTTTTACTCATTACGTTTCAACGAAAATTATAACACTATCAAAAAATAAAAATGTCTTTAAAGAAAAGAAACTCGTAACTTTTCAACTTCCGTAATTAGAATTAAAGACGTAAGACGTCTTTACGTAATTACGTAATTATAATTACGTTTAAGACGTTTTTGATTCGTTCCTTATAAAGAAGGAATTAAAAACGTCTTAAACTGGTTGTTCCAAAAGACGTCTTGCTAAGATGTCTTAAAGACGTCTGAAAAACTGTTGTTCCGAAAGATGTCTTTAAAAAGTGTGCTAAAGTTGTCTTAAACACGTCTTTAACTAGTTGCAGACGTCTTGACGAGTTAAAGTTGAGTTAAAGACGTTTTAAAGACGTTTTATGTTGGGCGGGATAGTAATCTAAACTTAAGTACTAAAAAACCAAATAGATAAAAAAAAAAAAAAAAATACATATCACAAACCACAAAGTCATCCAAGCCTTAGAGGAAATTGAGCAATTTGACATAATTAAGAAACAATGTAGAGATAAATTCAATCAAAGTGTGACTTGTATGTGCTAAGTATAACAATCAACAACATATGCTAAGAACAGTGTTTAATGTGTTATTTAGGAATAAATATATGTTTAATACACTAACAATAACGATCCACAAAAAAAAATAAATCATAGAATATATTCCAATTTTATGAAATAAAATTATAATTAAATTTATTTTAAATCGTTAAATCGATAAAAATAATTTGAGATCGTTTTAAAAAGATCGATAAAAAAATAAAATCGTTTCTAAAATTAGCACAAAATTCATTAGTATGCATTTTAAAAGTTGGAATTTTTTTTAAATGAAGTAAGCAAACCCACAAAGAAACCACTATTATTATCGTCGCTCAAAATATTATTTTAAATATTTTATTTACATACTAAACTACAATTACACAGCGCGTCCACAAAAATTAAACTATAACCGCATTGCGCGTTTTTTTGTTTGGAAATTAGGAGTTTGCGGTTCGGTTAGTTGCTTAGAGCTATGTTCAATAATCACTGGCTTATAGGTTCTAACAGGGTTCGCTTTTACAACAGCCTCTTCCCGCATTACTTTGATTTCACGTTCTAATTTAATTGCTTTTTCCTTTTCTATTCGTTTTTTTTTCTTCCTCTGCTTTTTAATTCTTGCTCATGTTTCCATTCCTTAAACTTATGACGCTCTTTAGCACGAATGTCGGAGCTTAATGCAAAATCCACTATTTCTGTAGGGGGAATTAAACCGGTTAATGTATATTGTGTTAGTGTATTATACAAAGAGTGCTCAATGTTCTTAAAGAACAGAGCAGTAGTAAATTAGTAAAGAACACTTATCTAGCTTTATCTTCAACTTTCAGTTTCACCATTTCTGGATCTTCAGGAAGCATCGCTTCCTGAAGATATGAAAATGGTGAAATTGAATGTTGATGAAGATATGAAAATGGTGAACCTCAAGTTTGTACTTAGAATTTTTTACAAATCTTTTTTTGAGCAACGGAATAAATATTACAAACAAACAAACGGAACTTTAATAAATATTTAAGTTGTAGGTTTTCCAGAGGTATTATTAAAATATCTGACATTTTTATTATTTTCATACAATTTTTTATTAAAAAAATGGAAACTTTGCTGAACAAAATTTTCTTTGAATAAGGAAGAAATTAGTTTTAAATTGTAAAGAAATCATATTTAACTTAACTTTCTTTTAACTCATATGGCTTATACTAAAAGCCATATGAGTTAAAAGAACTCATATGGCTTTTACTAAAAGCCATATGAGTAAAAGAAAGTTAAATTAAGTTTTTAAATTTAAATCCAAATTGATATACAATCTTATCTTGAATAGTTGTATTTCATGGTTTATTTTTATATTAACATAAAATATGTCTAATTTATAAAATGCCTCCAAATAGAAAATTAAAAGAATTGATGATTGTTTTCTGGTGGGAAAAACAACTTCTACTATTTCCAACAACAAATTTGCTACTACACAAGAAATTCTTCAATACTACAACTTTCTGAGAAAATCTAAATCTGAAGTTAAACTGTGTTATATTGTAGGTTGTCCAAATAAAAGGAGATCATTCACACTAAACTGTCAGTCAGTTACACTGCTGCATAATATCTAAACTTGTAGTACCATGGAGACGTGGTGGATTTGAAGTAACTACAGCCCAGAAATTAAGGAAATGGTAGATAAAATCAAAATAATAAAATATATTTTTAAGTTTTTAATAGGACTTAAAAATAATTCCACTTTATAAGAATAAGTTCGAAAATATGGTAAAGGACTGGATGAAGCTGAATATCTTATGCAAAAGAGTCAAACCAGCTGAAGTAAAAAGACAAAGCATTTTATAAAAAATGTGAAAAAGGTGTTCTGGATTGGAGAAAACCCACAAATTAAAATTGAAAAAATTAGGAAAGATAAGTCAAGAAACCAAAATGACAAACAAGAAGATATAGCTTTAAAGACCAGTTAGGAGAAAGAAAAGGAAAATTAGGGGGCTTGGATAAAAGATTTCAGCAAAAAGAAAGTATAAATGTAAGTATAATTATGATAAATTAGTCAAGACACCTGAAAATGATTTTGATACTTCATTAAGTTCTTTAAATACCAATAAATGCAATTCAACTGATAGTAAATTGAAAATGGAAACTCAATTTCTGTCTACCTACTCAAGAATATTTTACGCTGTACTGCTCACATAGCAGTTGGAGAGGGTTTAACTCCACATCAACATACAGCAATTTTAAGCAGTCAATTCTGGTGATGGCATATCTGAGTTTGTATGCTCAAACTGCTCTTCATACAGAGCAGCTGAGAATACTGTGTTCATGGGTGCGAATGAAATCAGAGAGCATATAAAAAACATTGCTAAGTCTTCAAATTCTCTTATAACAATTCATTTTGATGAAAAATTTATCAAAGAACTGACAGAAAGAAAACAACTTTTAAAGGATAGGTTAGCTGCTCTTGCAAGGATTCAAGGTCAAACTGAGTTACTTAGAATTCCAGCCATTCAATAAGGCTCTGAAGAACACCAAATAGACGCTATAGAAGAACTCATACCTAGCTTTAGATTAGAGGATAAAGTTCCGTGTCTTTGCTTTGATACCATTAGTGCAGATTTGTTCTCCAAACGCAGCGCCCTATTTTGTTAACTGCATGTCGACGCCATATTTTTTAACGTCATGTTATCCATTTTTGGGAGCTTTATCCAAGCAGTCATACTTCAGGGCCAGAGAAGAAAATTATTTTAAAATAAATTTAAAGTTCTTAAAAACCATCGAAATGATCTATCAGGATTTGAAGATTGTCGACTCCTACTAATTCCTGGAATAATGAACAAAGGATGAGTGCTATTTTGCAGATACATAATTAGCACTAAAGTCTTTAAGAAAGTGTGTAGTAAAAGTTTTAAAAGTTAAATCAATCATACTAATTATTCCTTCCTATTTCCAGAAAAATCTATAGTGTAATTTTTCCTTAACAATAATTTTCCAGGTTTATCTCTATTATGAATATGTTTACGGTTGTCCTATTTGTTAAGTTTGAGAAAGATTATCAGGAACTGGCTGAACTTACTTTGATGGTACGATCACCCACAGACAGGTTCAAATTTCACAATCCTGGAGCTGTTTATTGTGCCAGATTCATGGGTTAAGGGTTATTTTAATTAAAATAATTTCTATTCATGGACAAAATGCCTGAAATCAATGAAGAAAGCAAAGAAAATCACTGAAATGACCAAGTTTCTTTCCATTTATTACACTGAATCGTTTTTTTGAGCTGAGCTAAGTTCAGCTGCTCCCACACAAGTACACAGTCACACTAATTGTTTTAAAATAACTATAAAAACTTGAGTAAGTACATAAAAATTGGAATAACATTTCATTTTAAATTATTCAATAATAAATCCAACACACACCTATTAGGATATGAAGGAATTATGGCCGATGATATAATTTCAAGAATGCATAAATGGTGGGACCTAAGCTGTTTCTAAATCCATTCTATGATATACATGGTATCTTGATTCATATTTAATCATTATAGCAATTGCAGATCAGAAATCTAAAGAACGTGGCTACATGGCCAACAGACTATTTGGTTTGAAACGAGCTGCTATAGAGGAGTACTCATTGGAAAGACAGACGTTGGATGAAGACACTCTGATGAGCCTTAACTTCGCGCCAAAGCTGCATTTAATTGTATAAGTTGATATCTATTTTTTAATCCAATTAATTTTTTTAAAACTTAACAATTTTTTAAGTTTTTTTTTGTATTGCTATTGAATATGTTTCAGTTTTTTATTGTATGCAAAAAATAACTATGGTTTTTAGCAAATACTTGATAATATTTTTGGTTTTCAATGTTTTTTCATTGTTTTTAAAAATACTTAAAAAAATCATAATTACAAATAAAATAATATTAATAAATTTATGTATTAAAACTCATTACCATTTTGTTGGTGAATTTACTTTTTTCATTGGTTGAGATTTAAAGGCCCCACAAGCCGGGTAAAGTTTACCTAAAAACAGGGCAAATATCAAGACTTTTGCCCTCTGTTGTCCAACCTTTCTGTTGCTCCAAAATAGATTTGTAAAAAAAGTACAAACTTGGGGTCTGGGCAGATCATAAGCTAAAACTCTTTTCAATATTTTATCATGACTTTTTTTTGAATAACCCTAATATACATATATATACATATATATATATATATATATATATATATATATATATATATATATATATATATATATTATTAAATCTAGTATCAGTAAAATCAGCCAAATATTTCCTGTTCCTTGCATACAAAGATCTTGACTACTTTGCCAAAGTATGTTACCCAGAAATGGGTAACAAATGGTTGTAAAAAACATTGCCACACTCTTTTTTACTAACAAATAGTAAAAAAGAGTGTGGCAATGTTCAACCTTTACAGGAAGTTGCTGCTTGTCTGAAGGAAATTTTTTTATACTAATTTTAACATTTCAAGAAGTGTTACTTCAGTCAGCCATTTACTGTCCTAATCACAACTATTGAGACAAACTAAAAGTTGTTGAAGCTACAAGCAAAAACGAAGTTCATGGTAAATGATTATTAATAAATCATATACTTCATGATGATTTTCCATAAATGTCATTTTGGTACATATATGTAATTGCTTACACATACAAACAAATAAGTATGTGCCCCTTATAGGTGCAAAGTAGAAAAAAGATACTCAATAATGTACTTAAAGTGTCAAAGTGTATTCAGCAGGAGGGTGATTCTATGTGAAAACTTTCACGAAAGTTTGTCTTAGAATGCAATGATTTTTACACCCCACAAAGATTTTATTAAATGATAAACAACTTCAAAATTTCATCATCTAATTCCGACCGGCTCCAAAGATATAAATATTTTAAATTTGCCTTGAACAAACAAAAATTCGTAATTTAAAAAAATAATTTTGGTCCATGTTTTTGTTCTGTGGGCAATAGAAAACTTGCACCTTTTTTATTGTAACGAAATTACTAAATGGAATCTAATGAAACAACTTAAAACATAAAAATAAACATAACATCTAAAATAATAACATATTTGGATTATTATTAAACATAGAAGTCAAGAATAATGTTGATTCAATTTCTGTCAAATTGTAATGTAGTTTCTGACAATGACAATAAAATGGAGTTTGAAATTGATGATGATATAACGTTTGTTGAAGGTAAATCTTATAATAAACAACAATTGGAATGTTCTCTAATATCCATTTGAGATTTACTAATTAAAGTTGGAGTAGCAAATAGGGAATCCAATTACGATTATCGATTACCCGAGTACCCGAGTAATTGATACTTTATAAGCAAGTTCCGAGTAGTCGACTACTCGGAATATTTTTTTCGAGTATCGAGTATAATATTTAAACAAAAAAATGTAAATATTGCACATTCATTTAACTATTAATCAATCGAGTATCGGTATTCTACTGTTTTTTCTTCTTTTACTTCTATAATAAAGTTGCTTAGCAACCGTTGATTTTTAACTAAGTTTCAAAAGTTTTTTTTTAACTAAGTTACATAAAATAAATAACATTTGTAATTTGAAGTTGTACGACGTAAAATTTGCAAGAAAGTGAAATATTTAAAAAAAAATTTGTGAAATAAATAAAATAAATACTTAATTTTCTAATATATATAGCTGCCTTTGGTAAGTGAAGTGTTTTGAGTAAAATGTACTAAATTTCAACTAATAAATGCATATTTAAATACGTATAAATTTCAATTTTCAATTTTTATGTTGTGATTTTTTATTTTGGTGATTTATTTACATATACCCAGAAATGTCTTCGAAAAAATCAGAGGTATGGAAATATTTTACAAAAAAAGAGAAATTGGAGTCAGTTTGTAACATATGCAAATCTATAATTCAACGTCCGGGATCTAATACTACTGGAATGATTAATCATTTAAAATTACATAGTATATCTTTACAAAAAAGAAATTTGGGCGACACAAATGAAACTGATGCGTCTTCTTCGAAAAACACAAAATCAGTTGGAAATGGAATATTAAATTTCATACGTCGAGAATCATTGAATGAAATATTGGCGAAATGTGCGACAAAAGATGGATTTAGCATCAAAGGAATTACTTCATCTGAAGCCATTAGGGGTTTCGTAGCAAGTCGTAATTATAAAATGCCAAAAAGTTTTGTATATACGTTCGATCCACACATGATGGAGCATCAATAATGGTAAAATATGGGGAAAATATTTTACCATTTTCTCAGTTATGCTACAACCATGCTATACATCTTGCTGTACTTGATGTATTTTATAAAAAAAGTGGGAGTTTAATTACGAACGATGATGCGGTAATTGATACAAATTTCGAAGATGATGAGAATTTAGAATATGATGAAAATTTAGCAGATGATGATTGTGTTGAAACTACCGAACAAAATGATGAGGTAGCTGATGCATTTGCTTTTGATGGTAACTTAAATTTCCAAAATGATTTAGTTAGACAATTACCAATCTTTCGTGAAGACATTGGCAACATTCTTGATGAAACACGAAAAATTATTAAATTTTTCAAATATTCTTCAGTTCGAAGCAGTGTTCTTGAAAAGCATATAATAGATCAAGAAGGCAAAAAGTTACGGTTGCTACTCGATTGCAAAACAAGATGGAACTCAATAATACCAATGGTAAATCGTTTCATAAAAGTATACGATTGTATACAAAAGGCTCTAATGGAATTAGGTCAGCAAAAATGTTCACAAAAAAATATCAAAGTTTTAGAAGAAATATCACATGTTTTACAACCGGTTGAGCTTGCTGTTAAAGAGCTCAGTAAAGATAATAATAATCTTTTAAAAGCTGAAGGAGTATGCATTTTTTTGCTAAACAAACTAAAAGAAACAAATACGCAGTTAGCCATGGAAATGTTCACTGCTTTGAAGAAAAGAATTGAAGAAAGACGAAATGAGAATGTTGTATCACTCTTGCGTTTTTTACAATCTGGAAATTATCCTAAACCAGAGATTACCTGCCATTTTACTTATTTAAAAAAAAGTTCTATTCATTTATTGGCTAAAGAAACCTTCAAAACGCTGTTCAATGAAGATCCTGCAAACACACAGATGGATACAGAGTTAACAATTGAAAATGAAGAAATAATTTCAAATAATGGTTTGGTTTCAAATTTTGATGAACTCCAAAAAACAATTGAATTAATTATGACTGTTCCAAAAGAAAATAATGAGAGAAAATCCACATTGGAAAAAGAAATGAAGTTGTGGGAGAAAGATTGTTCAAAACGAGGTGACTCTATTGGAAAACTTTTTACAGCATTATTGACAATACAACCAACGTCAACAGTAAGTGAAAGAGTGTTTTCGGTAACTTCAGCTTTTGTCACAAAAACCCGAAATCAGTTGAAAATGGAAACGGTTGACAAACTTGTATTTTTATAGTATTATTTTTTAAATAAAAAATAGATTTAAAACTAAAATTGTTGCATTTTATTTTAAATTTAATTAACACAACATGGTGTGGGTTAATTTTTTTTCCTTTAACCGGATACCTGGGTATCCGGGTAATTAAAAAAATAAATACTCGATTACCCGGATAACGTAAAAATACGATTATTTGGACTCACTAGTAGCAAAACATAAACAAGTCGTAACAGCAAAAAGAAGGATTATCAAGTGCCTATGGAGTAAACATAAATAACTTTGGTGTAGCACCAACTTTATTCAGTCATCCTACTGATAAAAAAAAAGCAAATGATCTTGATTAATTGAAAATCTTAATGAAAGAAAAACTTAAAAAAAAAAGTTGAACTGTTAAAAAAAAACTCTAAATATGCTGCAGAATACTTTGAAGTTTCTGAAGATTTTATACGACATGCTAGGAAATTTAAGAGTAAAAATGGGACCCTTGCTATATCTTATAAATAAAATGGTAAAAAAATATCTGATTTTCATTCAGCTTTGGTTAGGTGATTTTTTAACAAGATGGATATTCCAGAATTATGTCTGGTAAGAAAGGCTATGCTAAGGTTCAAGGTGGTCAACCACAACAAAAAAGTATATTGTAATGCAATCTTCATGAAGTTTATATTTATTTCAAAACAAAATACGCTAATTTTAAAGTAGGATTTTCAAAGTTTTTTAGTTTGCATCCAAAATGATGTATCAGCATGGGACCTAGTGGCACACACTGTGTATGTGCTTGTCAAAACTCATTATTACTTTTAAATTAGAGCATTAGTAAGGAATAAATTTTATGCAGCATATTTATATTGGGATATTTTATTACTGCCACACCCTTTTCTGTCCTCCCATCAGCCTCACTCAATCCAGATATGTTTGTACTATGGGTAGAACTAATTTATTATCTCTATTTCACTTCTGAGGACTATTTAATAATAAAACACTTTTTAAAAAACAAAACACTTTTAAACATGTTGAGCTATTTGTTTTACAAAACTGAATATGCATAAATTCTACTGTGTAATTAAATCAGAAAATTATCGCATAGAATTTACGTAAAAAGTTATTACAAAATGCTTTCCAATAATGAAATATATATATATATATATATATATATATATATATATATATATATATATATATATATATATATATATATATATATATATATATATATATATATATATATATATATATATATATATATATATATATCAAAAGAACTTTGCACGTATAACATGCACAGTGTAGCTCTTTATTTAAGAACTGTGAACTTCGCTCATACACAACATAGGGCTTTATATAATGACAGCCGATTTCGCACATGGTAAATGTACATCCCAACATTTAATATTGTGCATACTACATGTACAGTGTAACATTTAACAACTGCGAATTTCATACATATAATAAGTACAGCATAACGATTTAAAACTTTAATTTCTGTTATACATTTTTACCATTATTTTATTTTTAATGTCTAACCTTTGAGAATTATAAACCAATTAGGAATTTGCGTTATATACGTGCCATCAGGCTGGCTAACAGCCTGTAAATACTATCCAATAGAAAGTTTCATACAAAGATTTAATAACTAAATTAATAAATTGATTTATATTTATACAGGATAAAAACATTTCAGTATAAATATACTGTTATCAATATGTGTCCTGTTTATCTGCAAATACATAATTAGTAAAGTATAAATTATTAAAGGATTAAAAAAAAAATGTTGAAAAAGCTGTAAAATTTACAAAAACAAATAAAAATATGTAATATATTTAAAAAATATGTAATATATGTAAAAAATATAATTACATTGTAAAAACTGTTAAAATAGTAACAGCTTTTTTTTGAAAAAAGTAAAAGATTTTAAGTTTCTTAACTTAAGAGGAAGCTCATTATAGATTTTAGCTCCCATAAAGCAAGCGATTTTTTATTACTTGAGATTAACTTTTGGCAGTTTAAAAAAATTGTTTCTTGTGTTTTTTTCATGATTAGTGAATTGGAAATTCATAAATGATTTGTACATAAGTTCTCACAAATGTCTTCCACTAAACACTTTTGCACAACAACACATGCTCTTCATAATAACGCTGGATTATTTTAGAACTAATTTTGTATGACCAATTATTTTGTACGCTCGATTCTCCAACAACTTTAACTGAATATATTAGGCCAAGGAAAATTTAAAGTTAATTAGACTGTTATGTTAAACTTTTAGACTCTGCCTGCTGCTTTTTTGTAAATTATAATCAAGTTTTCCAAAAGAGTCAATGAAGCATCAAGAGCGCTTCCTAGATTGTTATTACCATGTTTTTATATTTTAAATCTAAAAAATCTGCTTTGGCTAATCGCTGAGGGCATCGATTCGTCTTTACTTTCTTAAGATTTAAAAAGATTTTGTTTTCGGTAGAATAATGTTCAATAAATTCAAGTTCTTGATTGAGTGTTTCGTATTATAATTATTAAATATTAATATCAGTGCTAGAAAAATAAATGATTGTATCGTCAGCATACATAATAACACTCACTTCTTTTAGATGATCTTGAAAGTCATTGAAGAACATTTTAAGTAAAAAGGGATCTAAGACTGAACCTTGTGGAACTCCACAATGTAATGAAAATATTATTGTTCATACAAACTAACTGTTTTCTGCAAAACATATAATCTAAAACACTATTATGAATTCCATAACTTTTAAACGTAGATATCAAGATGCTATGGCTAACTGTATCAAAAGCTTTATTTGGATCAAGAAAAACTAACTTTTAATTGCAAACTTCATTTCGTATATTGTCTAAAAAAAAGTGTTGTTGCAAACTCAGTTGATCTTTTTCCAGATATCCGAATTGGAAATTCTTCTTTCAAGAAATTTGCATGAGTACTGCTCGTTCTAGAATCTTTGAAAAAATAGGTATATGGAAATCGGTCAATAATTTTCGGGGTTGTCAGTAGAACCTGATTATGTCATACAAAACAATAATGAATTTATAGATGTCTAGGTTTTGACAGCTTAAAGATAAAGATGAAGAATTAAGTATTATTACGTATATTATGTGTCAGGTCAGACTATTCTGCTACCGGTAACATGTAACCCAGTACAACCTGCTCCATGTACAGCTGCTTTGTAGGATCTGCTTTTTTAGGCAAACGCAAGGAGAAGTTAACTCTGACATAAAATCCTGCCTTGGAGCTCTCGGTTGAGTAGAGGCTAGAGATAGTGTTGATAAAAATACAGATCCTGGGCATGAAGTAAACTGCATCCAGCTACAGTCTTGTAGAAGGTCTCCTAGGCAAAGACTTTAGAGGTAAAGAAATTCTATCTGTTTCTACCCCTTCTCCATCTATTAGGCTAGCATAGATGTATTACATCTATGCTAGCCTAATAGTACAGCTTGAATTACATTGTTTCCAGTCTAGGATGTTGAATGCTGGATCTTCTTGATTCAATGCATGGGTTTTACTTGTGTCTCTAATTGTATGGCTAAGCTACTCATTCTATTACCTCTTAATGAGGGTACAGCGGCCTCAGAACCATACAACTCAGTTTTATGGTTCTGAGGCCGGCTAGTAGTCAGGTTTCCCGAACTCTGTGGTAGCTCTCAGAGAGGCTGATTCTATCAACATCTGTAATATATATTATTAACAGTGTCATGTTGCACATGGATGGGGTCCCTGTTGGTACTTTTTGTCTGCATTGTCGAGGCCACATTTGGAGCCCTTTGTTATAATTTGGGTTTATTATTAGTGATGAGGCAATTGCTTGGACTAGCATATAGTGTACTGAGTACTATCCGTATTTGAGTCAAGTTCTTCAAAAATTAAAAACAACTTCAGTACCAAAAACAAACAAACATATAAACCATCATCATCATTAAATGCTCTAAATATATCTTTTATTAATATCGGTGGTCTTCGAAGAAACTTTTTTTCTGTTGCGTCTTACCTTTTGCAAAGTTCACCAGATCTGCCTGCTCTTTGTGAGACTAATCTAGGTTCAGCCTAATGTCTTTTCTTCTGTCTCATCTTTGGATCTTAGTGTTTATGGTTATCTTCCTCTAATTCGTAAAGACTCTAAAAGCACGCTTGGCCTGGGAATATACATACGTAAGAATTCACCAATTAAGTTTGAATCCATTGACTACTCCTTTATGTGCTTTTGTTTAGCATCACTTCTATAATCTATAACCTTTCTTTTCTTCATTAATTGTTCCCCATCTTCCGAAGACTGCACACTTCTTGGTGTTGTGTCAGACAAAATTGACGACGCTCTCTCTCTTTATCCTTCTGCCAATATCGTTGTTATTGGAGACTTTAATGCTAATCTTACTGAATGGCTTGGCTCTAGTGTCAGTGATATTGCTGGTATTATGGCTTATATATTTTGCCTATCTCAATCTTCAACAAAAATATTCTATTTTCCAAATCGCTTTCCAGACAAACCTAATCACTTAACTTCTCTAATTGACATATGTCAAGTCTGTGATCCTAGTCAGTGCTCAGTTTCTCCTCATTTATCCTTAGGAGGTTCTGACAAATGGTTTGGTCTCTCTAAAAGTTTTATCTCATTCTACTCTAGAGATGTGCTGGAACCAGTTTATGCCGGGTCCCCTATTCCGTGTACCCGACTGAAAATACTGCTTCTAAGTCCAAGTACACGGTGCCAGGTCCATTTAAAAAGTTTCTGAATGAAAGAATTTTTTTTTTTTTATAAGAAAACTCTAAGAAGACCTAATGGTCTTCTTAGAGTTTTCTTATAAAAAAAAAAAAATTAGACGGAGTACTGCCACAAGGGGATTGTAAAAGGCTTGTGAAATCTCTAGCGCAGAATAATTTGAACAAAATAACTCTGATTAATTTGCGTTAAATAATCAAAAGTTTGATTAACAATTTTATAAGCATAACATTCTTTAGTAAAAGAGTAAACGTTCTCTACAGCAAATTAGAATTATGAAAAAACTTCATAATACACCATGTATAAATTATAAAGATTTTTCATAATTCTAATTTCAACATCGCGCAGGCGCAAAGCGACTGAGGCGCGCAACGGCGTCAATATTTCCTAGAAATATTGACGTAGAAATACTTGCCAATATTTCCAGAAAAGTTGCATTTTAAAAGTATTTTATTTTATTACCGTTTGTTTCTTTACTATTTTTTTAAATTGAAATAACTTAAAATTTTACAATAATTATTTTATAAAAAGTTCACAAATAATTATTTTATTAAAGAAATATAATTTTAGATTTTAATGCAATAAAAACGATATTTTAAAACGAAAAATGAAAAAAGTGCAAATTCATTCATTTTTATATTTTATTAATAAAATAATAATTATTTTTGAACTTTTTATAAAATTTTGCTTCTTTTGAGACTTTTTTTTGAAAATATTAGAAACCCACCATGTAGATTGGTGTTTTGGGGGATGACCTTTTTTTCAATTTAACACTTTCTTATAAATCTCGTATTTCATCTCAGAAATTAGACTCTCATGGCTTTAGCAGAATATTTAATAATGTCTACAATAAGGGCAAATCTGTTATTCCACCTCTTTGCATGGATCAGATTTTATTACTACTCGTAAAGACAAAGCTGAATATTTTTTGCTAAGAAATTTACCTCAATTTTTGAGCGTTTAATTAACAAACAATTAATCTCTCGCCTTGAATCTAATAACTCTGTGATCATCAATATTAATTTTGATTTTCTCGTTCTACTGCTGATTTGTTAACAGTAATAACCGATAGGTTTTATCATGCATTAGATGGAGGCGGAAAAGTTAGGGCTATTGCTCTGATGAGCTAGCGTCTATTGTGCCGTCTGCTAAAATTTATTCTCATATTACTAGTCATTTTGTTAAGTCTCATCCATTTTCTGTGATTGTTCCTAACTGCACTAAAAAAACTTATTTGTCTAGTTTTTTTTCTCGAACATCAATTCTCTAGAAATGGCTTCCTTTGTCTTGTTTTCCAGATTCATACAATTTGCAATCCTTTAAATCTTCTGTTAAGCCTTATCTTGCATCATAATCTTTATTCTGTTTCTCTAAGTAACTTCCAACCTAAATAATTGTTGCTTGCAACCTTGTTGGAAGTGAAGATAATAATAATAAAAAAAAGTGAGATTGATAATAAAGAAGAATTTTAATTTAATCAATGGAAAAGAACTGATAGATCCCAGTTAATTACTCAGTTTATTAAAATTACAGTTATATTACTTAAATAAAAAGAACTTGTCGTTTCCCAGCCTTATTAACTTACTTCACATTCATAAGTTGCTAAATGTACTGGCAAATTTTGCAAAGAACTATCAGTTTTTTGCAAAATCTGCCATGTTGTTTTAATTGGCACCCTAATATATACATATATTGTATATACATACATACACCCTAATATATACATATACTAATATATACATATATACATATTCTATATGACATAATAACACCATGACCTACTTTATTTATACGGCCGGATATTTTGCATTTTGAAGAAAAAAATAGAAGGCCAGTTTGCTTGAAAAGTGTTTTTGAAGAAGCAGCTTTGAAAGTTCAAAAAGATGGTTAACAAATGTTGCGTTGTAAATTGTCTTTCAAATTATCATAATTATGGTGAAGTATCTACAGTAGTATTTTCGTTTCCAAAAAAAGAGTTAAAAAAAGTTGGATTAAATTTGTAAATAGAAAAGATTGGACACCTACTAATTCTTATGTTATATGTATCAAACACTTTGAAAAAATATATTTTAAGAAAGGTAACACGAATCAACGTTTTAGATTAATAAAAAAACTAAAGCCTATTCCAACTATTTTTGATTGCACAAATTTGACTGAAGAAGGTTCATCACAACTTATAAAATTTTCTAATTCTTTAAGAAAATCACCAACTAAAAGAATATTTCAGCCAGATCAATATGAACAGTTTTTATTGAATGATTTGATTAGTAGCTTTGACAATATTACTGAAAGTCTTGCTCCAGATGGTTTTTCATTCTTGAAGTATCATGATCATGTAGTTTTTTATAAATTGAGTCATAGTACTTTATCTATTCCAGAAGTTACAGAGTACATTCGTGTAAACAATGAGATGCATGTTAAATTATTTTACAAAAGTTCACCTCTGTCATTGCCTCAGTGGTTTCGTCAAGGAAGAGATTGTCGTTTATCTTGTAAAAGTATGCTTCATAATTTTCCTACCTACATTAAATCACAAGACGAACAATTTTCATCTGTATTGACTGAATTACAGCAAATTAAATATATGAAAAAACCTATTTATTCAGCCAATATTATAAAATATTCACTGATACTACGATATACTTCTATGCAGTCATACCAACTTTTGCGTGAAGGATTTACCATCATTATCATTACTTACATTATCATTACTTTGATGAAATGTACTTGCAAAAATGTAAGAAGGATTTTGCTGGAGAGATGATTGGTAGTGATGAGTCTGGAGAAATGTATAAGGGAATAGTTTGTTTTATGATAGTTGCCCTGAAACAAAACATTCCATATGTGATTAAAACGTCTCCTAAAAAAAAATCAATGCTGAATGGTTGAAAAAAGAAATTTTTGAATGTCTTCGTATTTTAACTGAATGTGAATTTAATGTTAGAGTTATTGTGTGTGACAACTATTCCTCTAATGTTTCTTGTTTTAAAAAAATTCTTTGTGCATCGAATCAACAAGCCAAAGATTTGTTATTTATTTACAATCTAAAAAAAATTTACCTTTGTTTTGATGTTGTACATCTTATCAAAAACATAAGAAATAATTTGTTGAATTGCAAAAGATTTTTATTTCCAGATTTTAACTTTAATGGATTTAAAGATCCTATAAATGTATGTGGGGGAGAAATTAAATGGAGCACCTTCCATAATATTTATGAAAAAGACCTCGCTCTTGATGCTGGCTTGCGTAAAGCACCAAAAATAACAATAAAAGTGTTACATCCTGGCAATTTTAAACAAAATGTTTCTTTAGCACTTGCAATTTTTGATGAAACTACATCTGCAGCGATTCACTCATATTTTCCTGATCTTAAAAATAGAGCAGATTTTCTTACATTATTTAACAAGTGGTGGGTTTTATAAAATTCTAAATGTCAATATTCAACATGTAATATTTTAGGTAATGCAGTCGTTTCTGGTGATAAAAAACCTGAATTTCTTATGGAAATGGCACAAATCAAAAATGATTGAAGCTTGGCAATCACAAAAGATACCAAACTGTGAGAAGTTTACTTTAAGTGTTCAGACAGCTGCAACACTAACAAGAACACTTAATAGTCATGCCTTATTGATCGAGGACTTACTTAATGATGGATATCACTTTGTTTTAACTGCAAGATTTCAAAGTGACCCATTAGAAAGGAGATATGGACAATATAGACAAATGAGCAGTGGAAAATTTTTGGTATGTTGAAAAGATGTCACTATTTCTGAAAAAATATTAAAAATCAGAAGTATAGTTAAAGAAAGTATTAACTTTGACGATAGTTTGAAAATGCCTCTTGAGTCAGAAAATAATTTAACAAATTTGAAAAACTTTCTTCTTGATATTGATAAAGCTGAGTGTACTCCAGAAATCATGACACTTGCACCAGAAAGTAGGGAAGTAGGTGCTCATATTGCTGGATATATAGTAAAGAAACTTAAAAAACGTTTTGGTACATGTTGTAAAGAATTTTTATGTTGTGTCAATATTGATGAAAGCAATCCTGATCATACTTATTTAACAATTATTTCTAGGGGTGGTCTCACTATTCCTTCACCATCACTTTTGGATTATGTTTGCACATCCTTTGCTATGTTGACTACTCTTATAACAAAATAAAGAAATTTAATTTACATGCACGACAAGCTTTAGAATATTTTTTAAACCACTTTTATGACTCTTTTCAGACTTTTTCTTGTCCCATGCATGAGAAAATTGGGATAAAACTTGCTGGAAGAACTGTTATCAACATTTTTCCTAATAATAAAATAATTATCTCTACCAGCGAAGTAGCTGTTGATCATGTAAAATCTTTTAAAAAGAAAAAATTTGAGAATGTTTAATAAATTATTTATAATATAATTATTTTATTTTTTAATGAAAAAAGAAAAATATTTTTATATTTTTTATAACTGTTCTTGTTTCTTACATTGTTTTTACTAATTCTAAATTTTAAAATAAAGACTCTTTTTATTTATTTATTTCTTAATAAATGTTCGTTTAATATCTAAAATTATGAATATATACAACTTTAATGGACTTTTTAAATTTAGAAAGTAAAATAATTTTGAAAATGTTCAAAACGTATTAAGTTTTTGAAACATTACGATTTTAAAAACTGGCCTTCTATTTTTTTCTTCAAAATGCAAAATATCCGGCCGTATAAATAAAGTAGGCCATGATAACACTAAGTTTCAAAACTTTTCTTACAAAAAGTATATTTAGGAGTAGCTCATAAACCCTATAACATCATTAAACATATGACAGGACCCTTAAACTATTAACAAGATTTTACTGCTACAAAAACAACAACAAAATGCACTTTTTTCAATTTTTGTTTAAAAAAGTTGTAATTGTATTCTTTAAAGTAATTGTGTTCTTCAAAGTATATTGTATTCTTTAGAGTAATTGTATTCTTTTGAGTTATTGTATTCTTTAGAGTATATGGTATTCTTTAGAGTATATTGTACTCTTTAGAGTAATTGTATTCTTTAGAGTAATTGTATTCTTTAGAGTAATTTTGTTCTTTAAAGTATATTGTATTCTTTAGAGTAATTGTATTCTTTTGAGTTATTGTATTCTTTAGAGTATATTGTATCCTTTAGAGTAATTGTATTCTTTAGAGTAATTGTATTCTTTAGAGTATATGGTATTCTTTAGAGTATATTGTACTCTTTAGAGTAATTGTATTCTTTAGAGTAATTGTATTCTTTAGAGTAATTGTATTTTATAGAGTAATTGTATTCTTTAGAGTATATTGTATTCTTTAGAGTATATTGTATTCTTTAGAGTATATTGTATTCTTTAGAGAAATTGTATTCTTTAGAGTAATTGTATTCTTTAGAGTAATTTTGTTCTTTAAAGTATATTGTATTCTTTAGAGTAATTGTATTCTTTAGAGTAATTGTATTCTTCAGAGTATATGGTATTCTTTAGAGTATATTGTATTCTTTAGAGTATATTGTATACTTTAGAGTAATTGTATTCTTTTAAAGTAATTGTATTCTTTAGAGTAATTGTATTTTTTAGAGTAATTGTATTCTTTAGAGTAATTGTGTTCTTTAGAGTATATTGTATTCTTTAAAGTAATTGTATTCTTTAGAGTAACTGTATTCTTTAGAGTATATTGTATTCTTTAGAGTATATTGTATTCTTTAGAGTAATTGTATTCTTTAGAGTAATTATATTCTTTAGAGTATATTGTTTTTTAGTCCTAACTCAATAACATCTTTAGTTTTTATTTTAAAGCAAAAATATTTTATTCGCATTGTACTGTATATTAAAATACCTTGTTACTCACTAGTAATGGTTCTTCTTTAGGCTTCAGCTGTTCTATTCGATTTTCAATTAAAAAGTTAAACGGTTTGGCTTAGTAGTATGAGCTTCAGGCATTTGTTTTACACCATAAAAACATTCTTTTTCAATAGTTTTTGGATTAAGTTCAGTTGCTTTGAAGTGGTAACTAAATTAAAAGAATTCTATATATATCTATTTTTACAAAGTACAGTACACAAATAACAGTGACACTAAACAGAAAAAACAGAGATAACACAAAGATATAGTTTAGTCTAGTTTAAATATAAGACTAGTGTAATCAATAAAATTGGCTAATTTTATTAAAACTAAAATCAAGAACAAAAGTGATAGATTATTTTTCTTTAAAAAAGAAAATGTAAGCTCACTTTTCCAGTCAAATTTGAATCAAATCAACATCTCAAGTATATTAAGTGCTCTACATAAATATTTCTTCAATGCATCATCATCAAATGTAATGTGCCTAATGCAAGAAAGTAATGCTAAAAGTGTAATGCTAAGAATGTAATGTCAATAACGTAATGCTAATAATAACGTAATGCTAATAATAACGTAATGCTAATAATAACGTAATGCTAATAACGTAATGCTAATAATGTAATGCTGAGAAAGTAATGCTAGTAGTGTAATGCTAAAAATGTAATGCTAAAAATGTAATGCTAAAAATGTAATGCTAATTATGTAATGCTAAAAATGTAATGCTAATAATGCAATGCTAATAATGTAATGCTAAGAATGTAATGCTAAGAATGTATTGCTAAAAGATTAATGCTAAGAATGTAATGCTAAGAAAATATATGCTAAGAATGGAAAAATTCGTAAAAGCACAAATTTGTGATCTCAATTAATATTGTAATTATTACAACTCCCTCTCTGGACAAAATATTAACAATTAGTATAATTCTCTATAGGCAAGTTATTACAACACTGCAATTCCCTTACATTATTTCCTTAAGAAGGAAATTCAAGGCAATTCTTGTGTGAATGGCTTTTGTGAGTTGTAAAAACTTTTATAAGGAGAATCTGCAAAGTAAAAAGTGATCTGAAAATATCTTGCTGGGAGGATCTGCTTTTTTATTGAGAAAAAATGACAAAAATATGACTAAATAGGAGGGAGAACTATATTTAAAACAACAGATTCTTTGATTACATTTTTATAGAGTTCAATATTTAGTACGCTAAATTTTAAAAAACCAAATAGTCATTTTAAAAAATTGTTATAATAGTGTATAACATGAAGGTCGATTTCAGAAAAATTTAGCTTTAATGCTTGTTTTTTACAGTAAACTTCCAATTTTTATTCCAGTATTTTTAAAATTTGATAAAAGCAGGAAAAATAACGCACCCTACGGTAACATGGTGGACTGTGGTCACTCCTACTTTTGGTTGGTTGCCTGGAAGGAGGACTAAAAGTATCAGTTAGCTAATGTTGGTTGTCTGCCAATATATATGCGGTAGTGGTGTAGTGGTAGAACTCTCACTTTGTATGCAAAAGGTTTCGAGATCAATCCCCACCATGTCTCTGGTAGTACCGTGCTCAACTTGCTTCTGGGCAGCGGCCTTAATTTTATATTCAAAAATAAGTATTCCTTTGATCTTTGAAAAATGTGTTGAAAAAGTTCATTGATTGTATTAACTTAAAATAGGTAGATTATGTCATAAAAACATTATTGCAAACATTTAATATATAAAAAGTTAAACGGTCATTAGGAATGTAAAAAAGGCTTTATGATTTCTTAATAGTATTTCATAGTCTTTATAACAAAAGAGAAAGTTTTCTGTTTTATAATAATGTTAAAATCGTAGTATTTTTGAATGTCATAATTCCAAATGTCATATCCAGACAAACAAACGGAATATTGTAAATGAGTTTAAAGCTAACACTAATTATTTATAATTATGTAAACAATCCCTCCCCCTTAATCAACCTCCACCTTCCGCCAATGACTTTAAATAAAACAGATTTTTTTTCAAATGTTAGTAAGAATTTAAGTTAATCTTCCCACGAAGAATTTTATAGCTTTAGCAACATTTTTTGCTTTCTTTCAAAAAAATATATTGTATCTTAAAACATTTTTTGAAAAAACAGAACAAACCCTACCTTTATGATTTTGCTTTTTTGTAATATAAAATTAAAAATGAGCTGTCTTGTAATATAAAATTAAAAATGAACTGTCTACTCGATTTTTATATAAAATGCCAGCTAAGTGACTTATTTTAAGTTTCATTGTCTTAAGATTTAAGAGATCTAATAATCTTAATATAAAATAGTATAGGTATATCTAGATTTAATTGACTCCGGTGGGAGTTGTAATGTTAAGAATTTGCTTCGTTGGGAGTTGCAATGCCAGGAATTTGCTTCATCATGACATTTCATAAAATATTAATAGAATCAAGGGAAATTTTTATTAATTGCATTTATGACATCATTATTCATACATTAAATATAGCAATACCATAAATATTTTTAGGCATTGCAATGCCATTTATTTTGTTGACGTATAATAACTATAAAGACAGACTAGACATGCCTGAACTTTAAATAATCTTATATATTTCTGATCAACTGTTATTTCCTTAACAACCTGATATAAAATTACACATTTACAGGGTAAAATTTTTTACTAGTAAAAGTTATCTTCTTCTAAAAGTAATGATTTGTGTAGAAATAGTTAAGCAACAATACTCTATATTTTACAATAAAGTGTTTCACACTATTAAAATGAAATTCTATGTAAAACTGTTTAAAAGTTGTTTAAAAATTGGTTGACTGGTAGTTAAAAAAGCTATTTTTCAATCAAAATATGATAAAACCATTTTAATTAAAATGTATGCATCATATAATGTTTATTTGAAAAATGTCAATTAAAAGTTGATATCATTCAAAAATACTGTACATAATTTTATGGAGTCCATAAAATGTGTTTGTGAAGTCCATAAAATGTGTTTGTGGAGTCTATAAAATGTGTTTGTGGAGTCCATAAAATGTGTTTATGGATTCCATATGTGATTTTATGGAATTCATAATCCAAATATATTAGTTTACGGAGTCCAATGATAATATCAGTAACAAGCTATAATGTAAGTGGGAAAATTAAATTAGGATGTTTAGTTTCAAGAGAATACAAAATATATCACCCTTTACAACAAATTCAAAGAATATACATATTTAAAAAAAAATCATGGTCCGTAGAGCCATCTGTTCAGAGAGGTTCAAAAACGGCCAGATCAAGAAGAATTGTAATAGTTTCCATAAAGATTCGTGGAGTCTAATAAAACCTATGATCTAGATTGATTAGAAATTAGGATTGATTAGAAATAAAACATTTGGGATTGGATTCATGAAATCATCAAGTCCATTAAATCCATGGAAACATTAATACTATTGGCACCACACAATTATTATGGATGGGGGGAGGGACGTATTGATAGTTCAAAAATAAATAGTTGGACTCCAATTTTTAGCGAGCCAGGAGTACGATGTAAGTCCATGTATTCAGGGAGATTCAAGTGTCCAAAGACCAATTAGAGAACTAAGACGTTTTTTAATAATTCTATAAAGACTAATGAGGTCTATACGAAGGCTGCGGGTTTTTTTTACTGTTAATGATTTTTTTATTATTATTACCAATCCATATATTATATAATAACCTATTACCAATCTTTATAATGCTTCTCCTTAAAAGAAATTGTTTCCAGAAAATAAAAACCATTTCTCTTCTCAAAATATCAAAGCTTCATTGATCTAACTCAAAATAGTAAAAACTTTAAAATAAAAAGAGAAAGTTCTCAGGATAATTGTTAATATATATTATAAACAATCAGTTGCTTATGAATAAATCTAGTATTCATGAAAGTAAAACAACAACAAAATGCTGTCCTGTGATAACTTTTATGCAGCATTTAGAAAAAAAAAATTCGGTGTATCACGGAAAACTTTTCTGATACACCGAAAAGTGAATTACTTATGGATATGAACAGTAAATCTTAGAAATGTAAAATGCTAAAGGTCTATCCTTCCCGCATTCATATTATGCACAGTAAATCATATATTTTTTTATAAACCTAAAAAGTGAAACAAGAAGATCAAATTTCATTCCATCCACGTCTAAAGGTTATTTATATATATTGTAAAACATTAAAAAAATATGAATGACAATAATAAGATGATAATAATAAAAATGGGACAATAATAAAAACAATCAAAGTTTAGATTTTTTTAAAGTAAGAACAACCTTTAAAATGGTCGTTCCTACTTTAAAAAAAATGGTGGTCGTTCCTACTTTAAAATCTATCGATGAATATATATTTAGTTTATAATTGAACGAAAAAAAAATTTTCAATTCATTGCCCTCAGGTTTTGGGTAGGGGAGCAAATGTTTTCGGGATTTTGTTGTTCCTAATCTCCTGTTGATGCAATTTTTTGTGAAACAACAACACTCGTTATAGATACGAACGTATCTAAATTTGGAGTTTTTATCATGTTTATAAGTTGCTTATTTCAAGCACCTAAAAAACTTTCCACCACCCCTGGGGACGACAGATGTTGTTTTCCAGCTTGTCAAACATTTTTTAAGTAAAAACAAGACTTTGTGAAACGCCTGTTATGTAAAATCAAGACTTTGATAAACACTTGTTAAATAAAAATATGACTTTGTTAAACATTTGTTAAGTAAAAACAAAGTTTTGGTAAACACTTGTTAAGTAAAAACATAATTTTATTAAGCACTTGATAAGTAAAAACAAGACTTTGGTAAACACTTATTATGTAAAAACAAAATTTTAGTAAACACTTGTTAAGTAAAACAAGACTTTGTAAAGCACTTGTTAAGTAAAAACAAAACTTTGTAAAGCAATTGTTATGTAAAAACAAGACTTTTGGTAAACACTTGTTAAGTAAATCCAAGACTTTGGTAAGCACATACTTAAAGTAGTATTTATAGATAGATGAGAGTTCAAGAGAAAAACTTTTGCAAAAATGTGACAGGTATGTTCTACAGACCACAAACTATAGAAAAGCCTAAACAAGTCAAATAAAATCTGCCAAACAAAATCACTTTGGATACAAGGACTGGAGTCAGTAGTTACAAGTGTCTTATGAAGTTCCGGGGAGCGCATTATTTTTTGTTCTTTTCTTCTTTGTGTTTGTAGGGCAACATGGGGTATGTCAAACCGGGCAAGATGTCGAATAGCTTTATCTGAAAAACAAATTTAAAAATATAAACTGAGTGTAGTTAAGAGGTAAGTAGACTATATATACTACATTTCATAATGTTTTCTTTTTAAGTATAATTTGTTTTATTTAAGATATAAGTTAAGAAAGGTTTTCCGTTATTACCAAAAAAAATATCGTTTGACTTGATTTATTTCAGCATTATCTTGAGAGCTGAAGATAAGCGAGCATGGTTTGTAAACTTTGTTCAATAAGGAAGCCATATGAGTGGTAATAATGTATGCTAACCAATTTATAGATTGTTCTGAATTGTTTTTTAGATTGTGTATAGTGGGTGCTGACTGGAGCAAGATGATGATATGATTATATTTCTAACTGATAAGACAAAATCTTGTGTAACTTATTCATGATTTTTTTATGACATGCATTTTTGTAATTATAAACAAAAAGTTATAATCTTTACATAATATGCGTCTATATGTAGATTTTCCTATGTTCATATGTATGTAGATATATATGTATATGTATATATATATATATATATATATATATATATATATATATATATATATATATATATATATATATATATATATATATATAAATATATATATATATATATATATATATATATATATATATATATATATATATATATATATATATAAATTTACATATATGTACATATATATGTAAATTTCCCTAATTACAAACAGTTCCAAATTCCGAACAGCTTTAGTTTTCTTATCATGAAATTTTTTAATTGCAAGTAAATTGCAAGTAAAACACTTTTTAAAACCCTGAAAAACCAGCTATATAAAACCGCCTTTAAAAAAAAAGGAAATTAAGTTGCATGGTGTTCAATGTAGCATTGGACGGTGATTATTTATCTGAAAAAAAATCAAAAATCATCAATACATCGTCAGATATTTAAAAAACAGTACTTTTCTGCATAATTTAAACGTTTCCAAAATTCCAAATAGATTTTGGAATGCGATTTTTTTTGTTGTTGCAACAATTTGCGCTTTTACAGGCAAGTTATAAACAATTTTAACCACAATTAACGATATAATATAATTTAACAATAGAATTTTTAAGACACGAACTGATTCAGGTCGTGTCGTTAAAAAAGTTGATTCAGTTCAACTGAAAAACTAATAAACGATTATAACTTTTTTATTGAATTTTTCAACATCGTATTTTAATAATAATTAAAAGAACAACATGGTATAATACGACTAATATATCTGCAATTACTCACGAAGTTACATGAGCTGCCATGGCCTACTATAATTACACGGCCGGTGTCACGAAATAAATGTTCCCTATTACAGAATTTCCCCCCGGCCGAAATATTCTTTCCGGGGGGAAAATTTATTTCGAAATAATATTTCCCCCCTCGTAATATCTGTTCCCCTATCTGCGAAATAAAGTTTCCTCCGTGATATTAGTTCCCCCTTAATTCTTAATAATATACAAATTGACATTACTTGCGCAATTAAATGCGCATATAGATAGATCTAAATGCTAAATGCTACTTTTGGTTCAAATGCTAAATTAACAAAATCTACATAAAAAAACAAAGTTTCGCTTGAATCGAACGCATCTTTCATAATTTTTTTTGTTATATAAAGTTTTTTCATGCAAATCTCTAATAAGTTGCTAACAAATTATACGTTTTATTGTTAAAAAAATAACTTCGTGCAAGTTTAGAACGTTTTTAAATTTTTGAAAAGGTTGTTTGGAATTTTTGTTTGTATATTTATGATTATGTTATTCAAATCTATATAAGTTTTTTTGTTATGTTTAGTAAAATAATACTATAAATTGCAAATAATTTTTATGATATAACTTTCATTTCATATTTATTATAGTTATTTGCTTTCTGTAACGAACACGAATACTTGCTAACGTTTATAATTCAACTAGTTAAATAAAATTACAAATTACTTGCAAAAATAAGTTGTTTTTATTCGATATAATCATTTAGTTATTTTAAACAAGAATATGGAAAATGAAGAAAGTAAAGATCTGCAAATGTATCTCGGGAAAAATGAATATCCTTCTAATTATACGAAAGACGATCAAAGAAAACTTCGAAAGAAAGCAGAATCTTTCCGGTTGGTACATGGAGATTTATTTCATATCGGAAATGAAAAAAAACTACAACGTGTGGTAACTGGAGAAAATGAACGAAACCGTATAATACAAACTCTCCACAGCAACATAGTTGGAGGATGTCACTTTGGGCAAAACGCCACTATCAAAAAAGCAACTGATAGGTATTGGTGGAAGTCGATTTCAAAAGATATACGAAAATTTGTAGCATCCTGCCCTGAATGTCAACGTGCGAATCCTAACAACAAACCATCACATGCGACGCTTCATCCAATCCCAGTACACGACATTTTTCACCGTTGGGGAATAGATCTAATTGGTCCGTTGAAAGAAACTAAGAGCGGAAAGAAATATATTGTAGTAGCAACAGAATACCTTACTAGATTGGCTGAAGTTGATTCCATAGCAGCAAAAGACGCGGAATCTGTTCATCGTTTCATTCTCCGTCTGGTATTCAGATTTGGAGCTTGCTACATTCTACTTCATGACCAAGGACGCGAGTTTTGTAACAAGCTCGTGGAAGATCTTTTATAGATATTAAATATGGAATCCGCCAAAACATCAGCATATCATCCTCAGACTAATGGACTGACAGAAAGGTGATAAATGGTTATACTTTTTTTTATCTTTGTACAGTTTTAATAGTAACTTTAAAATTAGTTTTTTGTTTGAAAAAGGAGCATTAATTATTTGCTTTAAACACAACAGTTACTAACTATAATTTATTTATTTAATCTGCACAATAGGTTTAACCAAACGTTGACTACCCATTTAATGAAGCTCGTAAACAACAAAGCAAACGACTGGGATGAACTACTGGACCATGTGGCTTTTGCATATCGAATAAATAAACAAGCTTCTACGAAATACTCTCCCTTTGAGATTATGTATGGAGTTAAAGCTCAGATTCCAATTGATTTAGAAAACCAGACAAGAGAAGTTTTTCAATGGGATACCAAAATCGATGAAGCCAAACAAGGATTACGAATGAAAGATTTCGCTGAAAAAATTGGTGCGAAAAGAAACGCAGCTAAAGAGAACATCGCAATGGCACAAAATATTCAGAAGAAACGTTACGATATTAAACATTCAAGTCAAAAATTTGCAGTTGGTGACAAAGTTTTGAAACGCAACAGACGTAAAGACACACGAATGGGCTATAAGTTGGCCCAGAGATTTCACGGCCCTTACGCGATAATAGAGGTTTTGGACAAAGGAGTTTATCGGTTGCAAGATAAAAAAAGAATATTGAAACAAACTGTTAACGGTATCAACTTAAAAAGATGGAGTGAACAACGGGATACAGCTATGTCAAATCAGTCTGATGCCTCCGATTAGAATAATGATGAAGTTATAGCAACAGAAACAATCGATAATCAACAAATGGTTTCAAAATCTGAATACTGGATTTCAAAGTACAATCTGACCATTGGAGATAAACAGATCCTGTTTTCAAACGCATGGTTGAACGACAGAATTATTGATGCTGTCAATAAAATGGTTTCAACACATCTTGGTAACAAAAACATTCAATCAACTCTTCTAGTTCAGACACGATCTGGTTTCAAAGCAGTTACCTGTGAGTCCATCATCATTCTTCACGACGTCAACCATTGGGTGACAACTGCATGTATTGACAGAGAGGTTTTGTATTTAGGTAGCCTTCATGATTCTGTTTCAAACTATGTTAAAACTCAAATGAGACAACTGTATTTTAATTTTGTTAATACCGAGGGTTTTCTTCCAGTAACTGTGGTACCATGCGCACTACAACCGAATGCATCAGACTGTGGTGTTTATGCTGCTGTCTTTGCATTTCAGTTGGTCATTTATGGAAAAGATGGTACGACGCAGACGTTTAAAAACAAAATGATGCGTTCACATCTCATTAGCTGTTTGGAAACATCAATTATCAAACCTTTTCCGATAACCGTCTTACGTAAACGTGGAAAAAATAATGCGATGCAAACTATTCACATTTAGAACAACTACTGAACAATATTTATAAGTTATTACTGTAAACAGCTGTAAAATACAGGTAATACTGCTAAATTACGGTTTTATTTTATTTGGTTCTTTTTTTTTTAAATGAAATATGGAAGGCATGTGAAAATTTCGCCTTAAGCACCGCCATGCATATCGACGTTCTTGGTATAGGTTCTCGTATTTAAAGTTATGGCATGTTATTTTATAATTAAAATAGCGTAACAATAATTATAATAATATAAATAAAAAAACAAACAAACCCTTTATCAAAAAAACCAAAGTTTTGCAACATTTTTAGCGGGGGAACATTTATTACAGGCGGGGATGAAATATTTTATCCTCCCGGAATGTTTATTCTAGAATAAACTTTCCGGGGGGAAGGTTTGTCCCGGTACAAACTTTCCGGGGGGAAAAAAATATGGGGGGAAAATTTGTTTCGCAATACCGGATATCTTGCTTTTCGGAGCGAAAAATTAGAAGGGTAACTTTTCAAAACAAAAATTTATCGTATAGAATGTTTGGCCACACTTACAGCAATTAAAATTATGATTTTTACATGGGTTTTATTTACGGAAGTGTGTATACAAAATAGAATTAGTCTGAGAAATATGATAAATGTATCATAAATTAGACACTTTCCTTTGCCTGATGATGATGTTTCTAAAAAACACCGCTAAAATAAAATAAAATTATATTGTACTTTATTCATCAATTAAAAGTTGTAATAACTTTATTAAATAATAAAATATTAAAATTTGTAATGACTCTATTAACATAAATATGTACCTCAAAAGAAATATATTTCTCAAAAATAACATCTCAGTAATATTAATGAGATATAAGACGATAAACAAAAACCTAATAATAAAGGAAGTATATACAATTGAAATAATCAATTTAGCATTGATTAGTTTACCTAATTCAGCTTCAATTTTTTTCTCTGTCAGCTTTTAAAATCCTTTACACTGTTCTTTCTAATTTCATCAGAAAATTGTTTTTGTTCATTGTTAAAATAAATATTTGTAACAACGCGATTTATAAATTTTACACCAATAATTTGATGTTCATCGCATAAAAATGAAGTAGCACAATCATTTAATCTAAGTACTCGTTCTGCAACATATCGATCACAAAGAGTTGAGTCTCTTATAAGAAAAATGGCAGTATCTAATATTGCAAATGCTTTTGAAACATAATGTGTAAAATCAATAGCTGGTAAAAGCAATCCTCCACGAGAAAGTTTTTCAAAATATTGGCATTGTACCTCGCCAGATTCAGCTAATAGAAAAGTTTTGCAAACACCACATTTGATCTTTTTATTAAACTTTTTAGCCACATAACCAGAAATAACTGTAGCAACTTCAAAGCTCTCTGAATCTAAATTGCATTCTTCAATATCTGGTAAAATTTCTTGCAATTTATCATCAAATAATTTCATCAAAGATATATTACAACTCTCTTTTCTTACATCTTTCTCCCAGATATTGACTGACTCTTTAAGGAAAGTTTTCACTGCTAAAATGCGCTCAGATGTCTCAAGTTCACTCAAACCAATTAAAAATCTGCCACCACTCATTTGACGATGTTTTGAAAATCTTAACTCTAATGGATCAGTTAGCAAACGTGATATTAAAAAATAATCATATCCTTCTTGAACTAAATCATCAATAAGTGAAGCTGTGCATCTTAAAGTGGTCGTAAGAGCTTCTGATGTTTGTTTACTTAATGTAAACTTTTGAGAGTTTGAAACTTGAGATAATTGCTATTCTTCAATCCATTCAGCTAAATTGCGCAAAAATAAAGGTTTCAAGTCACCCAAAACAGCTGGATTTCCAATATAATAATTGTTGTTGTATTTTTGCTTTCTGTTACTTATTGTCCACCATATATTTATCAACTTTAAAAAGCTTGAGGCATCAGTCCGATCTGGAAAATAACTTTTAATAGCTGCAGAAGTTGTAGGATCAAATATTGCAAGAGCAAGTAGTACACTTTGTTTATTATCGCCTGGATGAAGTGATTTATAAGATGATTTAAAACCTTTTTTTAAATTCGACTGAAGTAATTGGTCTTTATCGTATACATCATGAAGTAACTTCCATGATATTTCACCAGCATGTACATCAATAACATCATGAAACTGGTCAAAATAAAAAGCAGGGAATATATATCGTTTGGAATTTAGTTAACTGTTTCGTATGTTTTTGAGAAGATGGACAGCGTCAAAAAATAAATATATTACACTGTCTTTTTTTGTAGGATGAGTAATACTACTAACATGGTTGGTATTCTTATATTTATTCATCAAATGTGAAAAAGCAGAAACATTAGTGGAATGATTATCAGAAACTACACCACGTACGTGAAAACCATTTTTTTGTAGAGATGTAATTCACTCATCAACATGGTCAGCTAGCCATTTACCCTCAATTTTTACTTCTGGTATAGCTCTTCTAACAAAATTAAACTTTTTTTTTAAAGAAACAATCATGAAGGTCATTACGCCTTTATATAAAATTCCTTCATTATCTACACCTATCATTCTACCACCTTGATATTGCGCTTCTTTCTGCAAATATATTTCATCCATCAACAGCACTACATCTTTGTCAATTTTATTTTGGTTTAGTAAACATTTTGCAGATTTCAACGGCTCTACCCCACCTTTATTAATTTTTTTCAAAAGGCTAAATGATGGTAGAGGAAACTGTTCTAATAAGAGTTTATAGGCCTGCGCTGATGTATATCGAAGAATAAGGGAATATCGTAAAAGATTTGATAAAAACTTTGGCCGATCAACTGGTTTTTTGTATTTTATTTCATTGAGTTCAATCATTAAATCATTTGATAATCTATTTTTTTTTAGATAATTTTTTATATATGCTGGAAAATTCTCCAGTACACTTTTTTTCTTTAATACACAGCCAATAATTCGAAACCATGGAGGCAATGGAAGATAAGATGATTTATAGAACAATGAAACATGCATAAATTCATCAACTACAATTGTTTCTGTAACTTCGAAAATACCTAAGTGTTGATTAACTTCTAAATTAAAAAATATGTATATGTCATTATATATTTTGAGCTGATAACCTTCTAGGTTAACATTTTTTAAACCATTTAAACAGTGAATTTTGTCTTTCTCTATAAATAAATTGGATTCATCCTGATTATTTGATGGATGACGGACAGACGGTGGCTTTCTACCCTTCGATGTAGTGGATATACTGATAATGATATTTTTTCAGGTAAGCAATAAATAGTTGGAACGGGATTTAAATCCCAAATTAATGTAACTCTTTTGCCAAATTTTAAATACTTTTCTTCAAAATGTTTAGCACAAATAGCCGAATTTTTACTAGGCTTCCATACCTTCTGATTGATAAATACTACCCACTGATTTAATGTCAGGATTATTTTCTGGAAATCCAAAAAGTGGATGCTTTTCAGGAATAAAATTAATTCGATTCTCTCTCTTTTTATATCCAGTTTTACAGTAAATTACAGCACATGTGTTAACCATATTAAGAATATTTGAATAAACTGTTTTAAAATACGTATACGTTTATGTAAGCCAAAAAGTTACCCTTCTAATTTTTCGCTCCGAAAAGCAAGATATCCGGCCGTGTAATTATAGTAGGCCATGGAGCTGCTAAAAAAAGAAAACTAGATGAAAAAGCAGCCAAAAAAGTTATTTAAGAAAAAAAAAATTAGATGCAGCGATTCTCAAAGAAAAAAAGGTTTTCAAAATTTAAGCGACCCCTGAGACGGTCTAAGAAATATAATGATTTTTTTAACAACAAAGAAGTCTACTAGTCAAAATATTGAGTGTCTTCCTGCCGTGAGCTGTTATCCCTATCATATCAGTCGTCTTTGTTATACCTGCGTAAGCCTTTGGGATGAAACTAAAAGCAGCAAATGGGTTGCATGTGAAAAGTGTTTGAACTGGTCGTGTATTCCTTATCATCAATTAAGTTTCAATGCACGTCTTATCCCTTATCGACACACTACGGTTTCTTTGCCTTGATCACCCAAAAAATCTGTTTCATCACAATTCCAAATATGCGACCCAGAAGCTACACCAGCCTGTTGATATTGCTTGGCGACGCATTCAAAATTACGATCAGTTATTTCTGGCGTACAAGAAGCGGCTCTGTTAGATGCTAAGTTGTCCTCTTTTCATGTTGAAATTTCTTTTGACCATCTTTTCATAAAGGCAAAATCAGTCTTTGCCAGGTTCGCCATTTTTGAATAAGTGCAATTGATCTTCGCGTTCAAGGTAGTCAGTTACAAACTTAAGGAGTTCATTCGAGGAGTTCATTTCATTTCAAACCATAACCCCAGTCACCAAATGATTGGTGCGCATGCACTATCATTCTTTCATTTGAGAGTACCGTTGTTGTACCTGAGCCATGTGGCTAGTATACCATCTTCCTTGTACGCTTTTATTTTTTTAGTTGACATTTTGACGTGAACGAGTTGAGTTGAATTGAGTGAGTGATGATTATATTGAGAAATAACATAATAAGTGATTTTTAATGAGATTAAACGGAATTAACGCTTTGTTAATTAGATAAAGATACACGCTTAAAAATAGTGTGTAGCGTCTTCTTGGCTACACAAATTGTGGACTTCAAGGCTACACTTGTGCGCTTTAAAGACACACTAAGTGTGTCTTTAAAGCGCACAAGTGTGACACACGTGTGCGCTTTAAAGACACACTAAGTGTGTCTTTAAAGCGCACAAGTCTTGTAATTATGAAATAAAACTTGATTACAGGCGTAAAAAAAGCCACACATGTTGCACTTTCTTGGATTCTCATATTGAACTATTCGGATGAGACTAGAGACTAGAGGTTAGAATCATGTTTTTAGCGACCTGTTTTTTTTCATGAGCCTTTTAGAATTTTACTGAAAATTTAAGTGTAACTTTTATTGTTGCATGTTAATTTTAAACATATACATAGTTAACTTTTTCATAAAGAAATATTTAATTTGTAATACTTTAGCAATATCGTATTAAATATGTTAAGCGAGGAAAATATCGATTTTCAGTTGTCAAAAGTTAGGAAAGACCTTCGGTAATGTACCATATGAGTTAGTTTAACTTATGTGACTTTATTTAAGTAGACTAATATTATTGTTTTATACAATTAATGTTATTAGATGTTATAATTGTTATAACTTCATAATAATGTTGTTAACTTAACTAAAATAATTGTGTTAACATAACTGGTAATCTGTTAAGTTAACATAATTTAAATAATGTCGTTAACATAAATGTAAATAACATTGTTAAATAATGTTGTTAACGTTGAACTTTAAAAAAAAGTCAAATAACACACAAAAAAGAAAAGTGTGAATGAAGTGACATAATGAACTGATGAGATAATGAACTGATGAGATAATAAATGAATGAGATTACACAGCATTTAACGAACAAAAAGATGATATAAAATAAAAAGAGAAAAGTAAAGTATATATATAAAAATTATGAGAAATATATAAATGAAATATATAAAAATAAACAACATAAAATTAATAAAACTTAAAAATTGTTCTTTTTTGATTTTCTTTCAATAACTTTTTAAAATTTTTCACTCCTCAAATTTCTCATGAACGTTGTTTTTTTTTAACTTTTAGTTGTTTTGTTTTTTTAATGTTTTTCTTCTATTTTTAATTTTGAATATCTTCCTTGTTTTCACTTTTTTTAAATATTAATTAATGTTAAACTTAATTTTGTTATGTTATAACGTAACAGAAAATATTACATAAATATTATTAAATAAATATGATACTGGTGTCATTTTAGTTACAATAGCAGCATTTTAGTTATATTAACAACAACCATTTTAGTTATGGTATGTTAACAACAAAAAATATATGTACAACATAAAGGTATATTTTACATGATGTACTTATCTTTTTTGTTGCTGAAATAACTAATAAAAATCATTATTGCATGATATATCATTCAATAATGATTTTTAGTCATGTTGCATGTTGTAATAATGTATTAAATAGTTTCATCATACCTATGAAAGCACTCTAATAAAGTTATGTTAATATATGTAATAAATGCACAATGGCAACTATGATTTATACTATAAATCTATAAATTACTACCAGGGACGTGGTGGGAATCGAAATTGGAACCTCTCGCTTACGAAGCGAGCGCTCTACCACTACACCACTACCGCATATATATATATATAGTTTTTTCTTTCTGAAAAAAGTTATAAAAATGTTTATTTGCTATATATGTGGTGCTTCTTTGAAGCTGTTGAGTTTTTTTCAAAATCATCTACAACGTCATAATAGTATTGGTGAAATTGTTTATCCAATTAAATGTTTACAAAATGGCTGTAAATGTACCTTAACAGCTTTCATGTCGCTGGTTAGACATAAAATGTTACCATAATATTGATAATGATTTTATTGATGTAAATCCTGAGTTAAAATCTACCTTATGTAATCCATTAAATGATAATCATAACAATTTATTGCCTAGTTTTGCAGAATATTCATTGCCTAGTTTCCCAGAGAATTCTACCTATCAAGTTGACACTTATCATGAAAAAACATTAGAATGTATTGGTTCAGCGTTAGTTTCTTCATTGCGAGCAAACAGCAGTGTTCGGTATTATATTATACCTGAAGTAATTGCTTCTGTTAACGATATTTCACAATCATTAGTTTCCTATATAGGTAATGCTGCTTTATCAGTTTTAGATGACATTGGAGCAGATGATTTCACTTTAACATTGTTTAAGAGTAAGTTAGAAAGTAGTGTTATACATCGCAATGAGCCACTCAAGTTTCTTGACACATTATATAAACAAGATAAACACTTTGAAAAAAATTCTCTTTTTGTAACTCCTGAAACATGCAACATGGGCCCTCCTAGATATGATACTATTGAAGGAATTTCAAAAGTTGTTTATGACACTTTTCAATATATATCAGTAGAACAAACGCTAAAATCACTTCTTCATAACGCCCAATATATGGATGCTTTAAATTTCAATAAACAAAAAAAAGGAGTTATAAAAAACTTTTCTGATGGCCAAGCATGTAAAAACCATGAGCTTTTTAGTGATTACAGCAAGATTTCTTTAAAATTACAGCTGTTTTATGATGGAATGGGGACATCTAACCCACTTCGTGGACAGCCTTCACTGTGTAGTATTGGAGTCTTTTACTTTTCTGTTTTAAATTTAACTATAAAGTATAACTCCTGTTTTATAAATGTTCATTTGGTGGCTTTGTGCTATTCTCATGATATTAAAGTATATGGATTTGATGCTATTCTTAAAAAATTTTCATTTGAAATAAACAAGTTAACTGAAATTGGCATTTCAGGTGAATTTCCAATAATTGGTAGGAATGTAGTTTACGCCAGTCTTGCTCAGGTTGCCTGTGACAATTTGGCTTTAAACTCTATATTTGGTTTTATTAAATCGTTTTCTGGCAGCCACTTTTGTACCTTATGCTATGCAACTAGTAATGACATTCAAATCTACTTTACTGAAGATAAATTTGAAATAAGAACAATTCTAAAATATGAAATAAATGTTGGAAATGTTCAAAGTGGCAATGTAGGGAATAAAAATCACTGCAAAGGAGTTAAGAAAGCTTGTGTTTTAAATTCAATATAAGGGTTTCATGTCACAACAAACTTTAGCTTAGATATCATGCACACTGTACTTGAAGGCGTTGTTGTTTTTGAGTTAGGTGCTGTCCTGTATTGTTTGTCTGTCGAAAAATGTTTTTTTACCCTTGGTGAGTTGAACAATCGCCTATCTTACTTTTGGTCAATGGTTAATGTTGGCAAAAAAAATAAATCGCCAGAACTCAACAAATTGGAAGTTCCAGGACATGAGCTATCACCAAGTATGAAAGCCATGCAGATCTGGTCCTTACTTTTTATTTGCCGCTTTTTATATGTGACTTGGTTCCAGAGGAGGATGAATATTGGAAGTTTTTACTAGAATTGTCTACTTTAGTTGATTTTATTTTTGCTCCAAAATATACAATAGGAATGGTAACATACCTTAAATATATCATAGCCAGCCATTTGGAAAATTTTAAATTTCTTTTTGGGAACCGCACTCGTCTTCGTCCTAAACATCATTTTTTGGTTCATTTACCAACAATTATTATAAATTCTGGACCTCTTATTGGAATGAACTGTCTAAAATATGAACTAAAAAATTCATTTTTCAAAAGATCTGCACATATTGTAAGCAATTTTAAAAATATATGCCTCACTCTTGCCAAAAGACATCAACACAATGCCTTACATTATAGACTATCAAGTGCTTATATGCATAATTTATTAATTTCTGAAAGCCATGATGTGGTACCAATTCACAGTCTTCATTATTCACAAGTACTTTTGGACAATCTTCATTGTAAACCTACTGATGATATTTTCATTACATTCAAAATTAAAAGGGGATCTCTTCAATACAAAACAAACCACCATCTTACTATTAGTGAAGATGAAGATTATCCAGTTTTTGGAAAAGTTATCAGCTTTGTTAGTATCAGGGATGAGTCCTTATGGTTTGTTGTAGTGTCTAAGCTTAACACACTTAAATTTGTGGAGCATTGCCACTGCTTTTTGGTTGAAAATGTCAAACAAGATACATATCTTGTTATAAAGTTGGACAAACTTGTTGATGATCACCCTGTTTTATCATATCAAAAAGGAAATGCGTATTATATAAGGCAACAATATCATGTGTTTAAGGAATAATTTAAAGAAGTGTTTAAACTTGTATACATTTTTAATAATACCATAATTAGCATTAATGAAAAAATTATTATTGCATTGTCATGTTGATTGTTTTGATCCATATTTGATTATTTGAATAATAATTATTGCAATGTCAAGTTGATTTTGTTGTTGATTATTGTCACAGTTATTTTTTTGTTTTTAGCCACTATAGTTATTGAATTTTTTTTTTAAGTTAAAATTTGTCATCCTTTCATTATTAGGCTCTTTTTTTTTTTTGCAATTGTTTTTTATCTTTGTTATCTAACCAATCCTTAGAATAGTTCCATAACTTTGCAGCATTAAAAAATTTATCTAAATCAGTTTATTTATTTGTTTATTCTACAGTAATTCAACTATGGAAGAGTTGTGCAAAGTTATTTCATGCGTTACCAAAGTAAGTATAACATCTGAAGTTCCTCAAAAGCTTCATGGTAAGCTTTGCACACTTTTAAAATTTTAACTATTATATATATATATATATATATATATATATATATATATATATATATATATATATATATATATATATATATATATATATATATATAAATATATATATATATATATATATATATATATGTATATATATATATATACATTAGGGCTGTCCAAAAAAAATTTTTTTTAGATTTGATTGCATAGTTGTTTATTTTGTGCCATTTGACATAGTAATTAACTGTGCAAAAAATCTTTCCAATCAGATAATGTTTAGGGGGTGCTCAATGACCATAAAGTTTTACGAAAAATGTGAAAAACATGGAAAAAGTAACAAAGTTCCACAAATTTCTAAAACCGGGTTAATTAGATTTTTCAGATTTGATCAGTTTTAATTATCTCTAAATATTAAATTCTGAATACAAATTACAATCCACATCCACTTTAGACTGGTTTATTAGCAGAGAAATTAATGAAATAAAATACTGCAATACGACTAAAGTTCTGCGGTTTTTGTTATATCAGAATTTTTCCAAAATAAAACACTAGGATTTTTGACTCTTTGTCATTGATTAAAATACGAATTATAAACAAAAAAACATATGAGCAATTAACATTTAATTATCGTAATGTTATAGTTTGTGCAATGTTAATGCTAGCGAGGACTATAACTCTTCAGAGTACACTTTCTGGCATCTGGCACTCGCTTTCTGTGATCCTCAACCACCTGAATTAACCTCTGCATTTCAGATTCATTCCTTGTAATCGATTCATTAAACATCGACATTAAAGCCACATATCGTTCGGCAGCATCATTTACTACTTTTAATGAATATACTAAATTTTTTCTTTCTTGGTATTCTGGGGAATCATTCCAGGTAGCTGGATCGTTGTTGAACAGAAAATCAATATCAACCTTCATTGACCGCAACGCACTTGCTGAAACTGATGTCACAGCATGTCCAGAGATTTCTTCTCTAGACTTTCAATGTTCTTTAATTTGATCAACCTTTCAGACCAGTTCTCACCGTGAAATTTCATGTTGGAAATCATTTTTCGCTTCTCTTCCGTTTGAAGTTTGTTTGAAAACAAAGCTAGTGGGACCAATTCTGGTGAAAGGTACCACAAATGGTTTTGAAAGTTCTTGACTGCTGCTTCGGAAATCGTTTTATTCACAACTGCAAACTGCTTAAGTTGCTGAAACAGAAACAAGTCATTAACTGGAGCATCGCTGGCATTTGTGCATGATATCCAAGATTTTACATAAACCAGACTAGCAAATAAGCAAAATTCACAGAGATTTTTTTCCTCTTTTGTGGTCAACTTGAACTCTTCACGAAATAAATAAATCTTAAAACAATAAATAACCTTGACCATCCAGCGAGCCATGTGATAAGCACCAGGGATCTTGAAATGATAATTTTTCTCTTCTTGATCAGGCAGTTTTCCAAGTATTAACAGACAGAGATCCATGATTTCTTTGTAGTCATCCCTTGGCATTTTAACATGCAGGTTTTCTTTGAGGAATGCAATCACTTCATTTTGTAGTTCTTGCACCAGGGGTATTTTCATTTGAATGTCATCCGGAGGTTTAAAATTTCCTTGATTAACTTTGGGCCAATATTGCTGAAATCTCTGGAAAAGAGGTATGTTGGGACCAGATGATGGTCCAAATAGTGATCCAAACACTCCTGCTACTATGATCTCATGAACATGGTGTCTGCAAGCGAAATATAACAAATTTCTACCTATATGTTTCTCTAGAACTACACATGCACCATTTTTGGAGCCAGTGTTAGAGGCTGTAGTATCAAAACTCATTCCAATAACATCACCAATTATGTCCCAGAAATTAAGCAGATGAATAACTGCTTTTGCTTGGGCTTCTCCAGTTCCAGCTGATAGTTTTGCTATTCCAAGTATTTTGTCAACATTGTGACCTGTCACACCTACAGATAGCCGGTCAACATTTGCTTTAGGGGCTGCAGAATTTGTACGATCTATCATCAGTTTGCCATCCCAGTGGACGATTAATGGTGGTTTGTCCAAATCGCAGAATTCAGTTCGAACAGTGGCTTCAATATTTGATCGATGATAGGTTCGTTTTCTACGGACTGTAGAACGTGACAATGATCCATCATCGAGGTTCTGTCCACCAGCCCTTGCAATTGCTGCTGCTAGTATAGTAAATTTTGTGTCAGATAGATTAATTCTGTCTAATGTTGATGAAACATCAGGCGAGTCAAGAATTGTATCTAAGATACATTGTCGTTTTGGAGTACTTGCTAAACTTGATTCAGCTGACCCTGAAGAACTTGCTTTACTGACTTGTTGTCTGTAATAAACAGGGATTTCTATCTCAAAATCTCTATCAACCATTTTGTCATTATCAACAGCATCGTTATCGTTGTCATCACTATAACTTTCGTCGTGTAAAGGTTCAATAACAGGAACTATTGCACTCGCACCAGATTGTCTTTGCTCTTCTTTTAGCTTCGTTCTCTCTCTGCTTGTTTCCTTGCTTCATTTCTTTCTTCTAATTTTGAAAGTTCTTTGTCCTCTCCAAACATCACCATTTTTCTCTGACATCTCTGATCCAATAAAAATTCTTTATCTTCTTCAATTCTGATCATGGTTTCAGCATCCTTGTGGGCAATGTCAAAAAGTAGGCCAATGGTGTCTGTAAATGATTTCTCTCTCGATTTCTGAGAATCTGACAATCTGGATTTTTTTTTTTTTATTAATTTAAATTCCTGGACTAAAGTTTTCAACTTTAAGACTACATTCGGATGAAATGCTGTCGGAATACGGGCTTTATTCCAAATAATAATCAGTTCATCAACAGTTGTTTTAAGACTTTCAGGCACTGGCTTTTTGGTTGAATTAAGATGATAAAAAAATGTTTTTAAAACATCAGATGTTAAGGGAAGAACTTTATCTGGAAGATTTGGCTCTGGTTGTCCAATTAAAAAGATTTTGGTTTGAAGTCGTGTAGAGATAGCAACACGAGATGATGCTGCCATTTCAATGATAACTGAAATATTATGAGAAAATCAAAACTCAATACCATATTATACAAACTTATCATTCAGTTGTTGGTTTATGCAGCTGCAGCAATATATTATAATAATTATTACTAAAGAAATTAAATAAATATTTTCAAATTAGAAATTATTATTATCTGCACTTAATAACAAACAATACACTACCAGACTACCATGCTAGTTTTCTGTAATAGGTTACTAAGGTTATGTACTATCAAAATATTAATACATTTGTTGTCAAACTGAAATTCCAAATAAAAATAATATTTATTCTTGTAAACCTTTTTATTCTGTTTGAACAAATTCTAAATTGAGTTAAATAATAGTATTAAAATTATGAATACAAATTTTAACAAAATGATATAAACACAGTTGTTTTAAACACTAGCAGACATTTTTTAGTCTGGTGCCCTGATGACAGTTAATCTGCTGCACTTTAATTAATCTATATAGCACGCAATCAGACAATATTTCAGTGGAAAAAATATAACTAACCAGGTTCTAGAAATTTGTGGAACTTTGGAACTTTTTACACGTTTTTGACGTTTTTCGTAAAACTTTATGGTCATTGAGCACCCCCTAAACATTATTTGATTGGAAAGATTTTTTCCACAGTCAATTACTATGTCAAATGGCACAAAATAAACAACTATGCATTCAAATCCGAGAAAAATTTTTTTTTCCTGTGTTTACATGAACAGCCCTAATATACATATATATATATATATATATATATATATATATATATATATATATATATATATATATATATATATATATATATACACATATATATATATATATATATATATATATATATATATATATATATATATATATATATATATATATATATATATATATATATATATATATATATATATATGTATATATATATATATATGTATATATATATATATGTATATATATATATATATGTTTTAATGCATATATAGATGAAGGTATAACACTAGAAATATTAAATTTACTTGATGATAATGATTTAAAAGAAATTGGTTTCAATATGGCTTTAAGAAGATTACTAATTCAATGGATCCGTGCTCAACCATCAACATCTACTAATTATGAAAACATTGTAACACCTAAAGTAATGTTAACAAACAAAGATATTGAAATACCAATAAATGCTACAACGAAGATCATAGCAGAGCAACCACAACAAGCTACTACTTTAATTTCCGTAACTCTATTTTACTTTGTTAAAACGTTTATGTAGATAATGTTAAATATAATATATATTATATAAAAACAAATTTTATATATATATATATATATATATATATATATATATATATATATATATATATATATATATATATCAAATAATGTAGGACTGGCCTATTGAAGCAATACTTAATAAAATGACCATGACAAAGATAAAAGGATCAGAATTAGTTTGCTAAAAAGAATGGAGGAAATAAACAATAAAGAAAGAATTTTTTTAGTTATGATTCTCGGCAGATATCTTATAAGCAATTGCAAAGTGTAAGTTTCAGTTTGTTTGTTTTTGTTTTTTTTTCTGGATATTTTTAGAATTCCAAATACTTTTTTGAACTGTGTTTTTTAGGATATCTAAAATATTCCTTACATACAAATTTAAGTATATATTCTTGTTATATATTACATCACCCAAACAAAAAATAAAAGCATTTCCAAAGACTATTTTTAAAAAACTATGATCTGAATTTTTTTATAGTATTACTGTATACTATATACTTTAGGACTGACAGACCATCTAAAGAAGAAAAACTGCAACTGTGTCAAGCACTTATCACTGCTTTCCCTATACTTTGTGACAATGCAACATCATCTGGTTTTGTAAGTTGAAATTTTTTTGTCATTTTTAAATAAAATATTATTTTATATCATCACTTACTCAACCAAATGTTTTGCAAAATCAACAAACATATTAGAATAATATGTTTTTATTTGATTCCATAGGAACATTTTTATGATGCTAAAGCACATACAGGTTTTTTGGAAATGTTCATTAGACAAAGAAGATCCCGTTGCGACAATATAGAAACATTGTGGAGTCATTCGAAGAAAAAGTATTTTTATGTATATAAGATAAAGCAATTTTTATATATTTCAATTACTACTTGTACGCCTATACATTTTTTTTTATTTTGTCAGTTGATAAAAATGTTGAATTGATTAAAGTTTTTATAAAATTCAAAGCAATATTGCAATTCTAAAAGTATTGACTTATTTCAGTGAGTTAGTGAATATAATAGTAGTTACAAAATAAATTAATTCATTAATAATAAAATAGGGTGACAGGAATAGTGTCGAAAAATGAACTTCAGAATAGTGTCCAATATATTAAAAAAGCCTAATGTTGCAAAAAAAAAAGGAATAGTGTCGCAAATGAATTTAATGAATAGTGTCGAGAGAAAAAAAAGGAATGGTGTTGCAAATGAATTTAATGAATAGTGTCGAAAACAAAACAAAAGGGAATAGTGTGGCAATAGTGTTGCAAATAGTTAATTTCATTAAGTGCTTACTCGTTTTGCTTATGGTTATAGCATACGGCTTTTACAGGAAAAAAAGAAAAAACAAAGAATATTTAAAGAAAAGATTGCTACCAAACTACAAACCCTCAGTCTTGTAGCGGCACTACTTCGCGGCAGCAGGCTATAAGATAGTTGGTGTATGTACTGAAGTCCCCGGCAGCAAGCTATTTCAGTATGACATCAAACATGTTATCTAAACACACATTTATAGTTATTATAATTTTTGTATTTTTGTTTTAGTGTCGCAAACAAATTAAATGAATTGTTTAACACAATTCATTAAATTTGTTTGCGACACTATTCCTTTTTTTGTTTTCAAAACACTATTCATTAAACTCATTTGCAACACTATACCTTTTTTTGCTTTCGACACTATTCATTAAACTCCTTGGCAACATTATTCCTTTTTTTATTTTCAAAACTATTCATTAAATTTATTTGCGAGATTATTCCTTATTCTGTTATTCGACAATCAATAATGCAACAATTTGCGACACTATTCCTTTTTTATATTTTCAACAAACAAATTTACGACAGAAAAACTTTGCGACAATCAAAATTTTGCAACATTGTTCCTGTCACCCATGAAATAGTTTACTATTATACATCATTTTTTTATATTATAAATAATAAAAAATGTTTAATAATTATATATACTTCATTTGTTAAAATTTTTTAATATTGTTATTATTTACCAAATAACTTTTATTAATTAAATTATTCTATTTATGCATAAAGCAAAAGTTTTTTTTTTATATAATCAATGTAAGTACATTGATTATATAAAAAAAAAACTTTTGCTTTATGTCAGTCAGAGATGATGTTCTATTAAATTCGTCAGAGAAAGTTGAACAAACGTTGCGAGAACTTCAACCAACAACTTCAAACAAAGAGAGTTTACTAAAAATGATGGCTGATACAAGAGTGGTAAGAAGAGCTTTTCTAAGAGAGTAAGAAGAGGGATTCAGGAAACAAGCAACTTATCAATAACCTCCATTATAAGACGGTTTCCAAGATTCATTGATATGAATGATGTTGTGAGTGTTATTTTTAACTTTTTGCAGTTCATTTGTAAATCTTGTTTACTTTATAAATTAAGCTAGATTAGTTAATAAGAATAATTTTTATTTTTTTTGCATTTCATAGATTAAACAAGAGTTTCATTCCATTGAAGAGGCATCAAGTAATATTACATTGCATGATAGCTTTAACACGTGCAAACAAAACATTTTGTTACTAGCAAGAGGTTTGTCAATGACAAATATGTTCAAAAATACTTTATCAGAAGACGAATATAATGAAGGTATATATATATATATATATATATATATATATATATATATATATATATATATATATATATATATATATATATATATATACATACATACATACATATATATATATATATATATATATATATATATATATATATATATATATATATATATATATATATATATGTCTACTACTCTAAGTGGGGAGAATGAATCAATAAGAACTTCATAGTTTAAATGCGAATTTTTACAGCATAATTTTCAATCTGCGTAAGTACTAAGCTGCTGCAACATGACTCTGTGTCAATCTGCAAAAGTGTGGAGTTTCCTTTTCTCTTCCTGTTTCATTTATTATTTCCTAGTTTAATATGCCCATCTAATCCAAAAGAAGCTTTTTTTAAAATCTGTTTACCTATAAAAATTTATATAAGTATATACGAGTTGTTCCCTGAATTATTTATATTTTTATTTAGAAGATACAACTTTGCTTGCCTTTAAGGCGCTCCCTTTTCTTCTGAAAGCACCTCCACAGAAGGGCAAGAAGCATCCGAGAATGAATCCTGATGCAATTCTAGCTTTATTTTATAGAGAAATGGATGTAGGTTTTTTCTATACATTATTTTTTTAATTAAATTTGGTTTATAATTAAAAAGTATTAATTTTTTGAGCTTTGTATTTTCTGCATTTTTAAAATTTTACTTATACATTTAGGTGCACCTCAGTCTTGAAAGCTCCCTTCAGTTATTTAAGAAAGAGAAAGTTTTTGAACCAATTTTATTAAAGTGTTGCGGCAGTCTATTTATTAAAGTCGATAACACAGCTAAACGGTTGGAAGCCATACCGAGTATAAGTTTTGCTTTTGAGTTGCTGCTAGCCTCTTATTATGTATTTAATGTCAATTTTCCTCATGAACTTATTTGTGTATATGGATTTCTGGGAAGCTTGCTTGGAATAAGCAGCAAAGGAATTATCGTCAATTCTTTTTTTAAAGAAAGTATTACCAAAAGTTTAACATTAAATTAAATAATATGTTTTTTTAAAGTATTTTTAACACTTTCTCGTTTATTTTAGTTATATTGTCTGCCGAGAACCAAGGGGCCGTATGTCTAATTTTTGTGTTTCCAAGAAAATAAATTTTTAAATTTTAATTCGCAAAGACTTTTTGCCAGAAAGTTAGACTAATTATTAAAATATTTCCTAAAATTTTATTTTTGTGATATATTTATGGAACACACACTCCTAAATATTTATTGATAATAGACAAAAAAAACATAAAATGTTGACATATGGCTTCTTGGTTCTTCTCTGACGGCGATATCTATTTTTCAAAGTTTAAACTTCGCTTTTGCATATAAAGGTTTTACAACTTCTTCTTACATTAATATTCACTGTATTGAGTTTGAGTTTGAACTGAGTTTTTTTTAAAAGAAATACTATATCTCGGAATTAAAATAAAATTTATATTTTAGTTTTTATTATTTTATTGTGATATTATTCCGTTTTTCTTGTAAGCCAAATTGATGTACACTTGTAATTTAGTATGACTTATTTTTTAATATAAATAACTTAATTTATTTGAATTATTTAATTGCGCCCGGTTATATTCATACTACGTGAAGACTTGAATGGACGGAATAAATCACGCATAAATATATACTTTTAAAAAAATCAAATTATTTATAACGCCTAGAAAAACAAAGATTAGTGTATAATCTATAGTGTTGCATTTATCGCAACACTAATGTTGAGGTTTTTTAAATCAGTTTTGTCGCGCAAAAAGAGCGTAGTTATATAGCCATTGATTAAATGCAACAATTATGTCGCAAAAATTTCTACTAAAGTGTCGCATTAAAGGCCACAAAGTGTGGCTTTCAAGTCTACATTTTATGTGGCCTTACAAATGCAACACTGAGTGTGGCTTTTAGAGCCACTTAGTATTGGTGTAGCCGGTGTCGACACTCAAAGTTGTATTCTACGCGACATAATGTAGCCTACGGTTCAACACTATTTTTAAGCGTGTAGGCGCTCAGTTACTTGCAAAAAACTAAACTAAGTAATTAATCTTTTGCGGTTTTATCAGAAAAGAGCTTTTTTTTACTTTTTTGATTTTTGATTTAATTTTTTGTTCTAGCTTCATAAAAATTATACTATCAGAATGGAAAGTAAATTTCCAACAAGATAGTGCTAAAATTATTTTATATCAGTTTCGGTTCTAGCACTATTTTGTTCGGAACGATAAGAAATATATAAGAAATTTTAACTCCCCGTTAAAGTGTATAAAAATGGAGTTGAATCGGCATATAATTTTATTAATTTAAATAGAGGAGTTAATTCTGTATTAGAGTCTATATTTATTCTTTTCATAAACATATCCGTTCAGTTTTTATTTGATAATTTCGATCAGTGTGCGGAATGATATGGTGTGCGGTTTGACCCGGTTTTACTCTATAAAACTAGTAGAAACCGAATCATTTTTACATTATTCAAAATAGTAACAACAAAGTTCAATCTTTCTGGTAAAACCATTTACATAATTGATTATTTATAAATTCTTTTATTAGGTACCTATATGAATTTTTAAAATAGGTACCTTTCTGAATTAAATTAACGGATTTTCTCATGCGTTAGTTCCGGTTTTTTTCTCTATAAAATTATTCTACAAATTGGATCTGAATATATTTATTAATTATCCCACTCAACGTGTCAACAATTTTAATGACAACAATTTACAATAAAGATGATATTACAATATACTTCGATCAAAAAGATATTAATATTTTTTATTTTTTATTATGAAAATAATTTCGGCTTTTATATTTTTCATCATTTAAAAAAAAAAAAATAAGTTTGGTTTTTATCGATCGGTTTGACCCGGTTTTACTCACTCTAATATCTGCTACCTTCATATTTTACATCATGATGTTGCGTTATTGCTATGTCGTGAATATTTAGATATTAGTATATTTAGATGAAAAAAATATTTATCCGTTTCTCAATTTAATCAACCAACACTTTCAACGCCATTGCTAACGATACAGCCATTACCATCATTGTCTGAACCAGAGTAACGGCATCTCCAAGGTTTGACAAGTATAAAGCGATACATGAGAATGAAAAATGAAATGACAAATGAGATAAAGAATTTTTTTAAGAGAAAAATCAGTCTCATGTAAAAAAAACCAAATGTTTCAAAAGTTGCTGGCTAAAGATCACAGTAATATAGGCCATCTCAAAAGAAGAGAAGAAACAAAGCAACTCAAACTAGATGAAATAGAAGCTAGAAAATGTAAAATTTTCAAAATCTTAATGCCATTGCCAAGATCTAATATATCACCAGAAGCCAAAAAAAGAAAAGTTAATACATAAAGAACGTAAAAGTGTAAAAAGACTTTAGTTCAGACATGATGCGAGAGTCTAAATTGCAATGCTTGGCAATAGATTATCTTAAGTTATAGATTTTCAAAATAAAGAAATAGTGAAGATTAAATACTCATTCAAACTGTTGTTCTCATTGTGAATAATAGCTTTGTTTTAACTTTTTTAGGCTGTTTCAGATTATTACGATTATGATGACGATGTGAAATTTAAAATTCAAATATGGGTAGAAAAAAATAGAGAAATCTGATTCATTGTTTTTTTTGTTCAACGTTAAAAGGTTTTAAGAATGTGGGGCTTCTTGTACCAGTTTCTTATAAATAAGCTTCTTATAAAAAAAACATCGTGAAGGTACTGATCCAACAATTATTTTTTACAAAATAACCATTGCTAAGAAAGCTATTTTAAACAATTATACTTTTTTTCCAAAATTTGTTATTTAAAATACTTTAACAAAATTAAATATATATGGTTTTTCAGAGTTTGATACAAAATCATAAGCTGAATCGAACCATATCAGGCAACAAGTATATAGATAATGAAAATGCTGTCATTTTTAAATTTTAGAAAGTGAAGTTTTCTTTCGGAATGAGGGACACGTGTTTCTAATTCCGAACGTACATCAAATCAAATCCCAAAGAATTTTACATTCCATGAGGATACAAACATTGTGTATTTGTACGAAAAATCTTTTTGGCCCCCGCAGATTAAAATCTGTGCCGGGCGCTTTAAAATTACTTTTATATTTTAATGTAAAGGAATAACATTGTGTTGGTACAGTGTGTGCATTATCTATTTATTAGTTCCTGTCTCCCATAATTTATTATAATATATATAATATATACCTTGAAGACTGCGGAAGTCCAACGTACCACTGTCGCGCAGATGTACTTGCTATGATTCACACAGCTCTTGACCAGTACCTCTTCAAGCAAGGCTGCCATTGTGGATGGCGCATTAGTTTGGTCCATGCTGGTTTATCGCCTTCTGTGGCCACTTTGTCCAAAATATGCACAGCCTTACAGATCTCGCTGTCCAAATCGTAACCAATCTTGATTAATCCTTTTATAAGTTTCACAAGCTTCACCGCCTGTATATGAAGTTAGCAATCGTATTAAAACTGGCGTGAATATTTACGCCAGTTTTTTTGCGTATGTGTGCAGCGCATTTGAGACTGATATTTTTGAATTGCTAGGTCCGCATCAACCTCCCCTTTTTTAGCATAGGGATGTTGAATCGACGCTATCCCCCTCACAAATGACTTTCGCAAACATAAGTCTAAGGTTTGAGCTTTTGTTTCCCCGCCGTTTAGCTACGTAATCATCAAATTCAGCCCTATTATCATTAACTAAGGGGATCAATTCTTCTGGCTTAGCAGCTCATATTAACTTTTACTATTAAATCCGATGCACTGGTGTTCCTACACAAAATGCTTCCTGGCATCGGTGATAAAATAGAAAACGCGATTCAGGAAGATGGATAAAAAGTTACACTGATCCTAGTGGAATAGATCCTAATGGAAAAGAAAACTTCATCAAAACGGCATCGACAACCTTTATGTGAGGCAGGTGAGCCAGTGGGAGATATTATTAAAAAAAAGGTTTCTCTCGCATTAACCGTGACAGTCTTTAAGACAAATATAATCATGGAGCTGCTTGTAAACGGTCGTGCAAGAATCGTCGAGTTGCTGGAAAAGTTTGTTAATAAAATCTCCGGCTGGAATCTCAGCCGCTGCGAAACATTATTTATTGGTTTTGGTCAATACCGTCCTTTACACGGTAATTGCTACATTAAAACACCTACTTGCATTCCAAAGCGATGTGTCATAAATATGAAACACGCTTACAATCGGTGCTTTGAATGGGCTATCCTCAGCGAGAAATACCCAGTAGATCCCAAATTACGCGCTGACCGCACAACTGGTAAAAAACACTCTGATCACACATCAAAGTATAGTGATGATCTCGGAGAGCTAGACTTTACAGATATAAGCTTCCCAGTAAAGTCAGCAATGTTGATAGGTTTGAGCGTCAAAACACATCTCTATCAGATAACATCTTTGGGTGGCAGAATGGGTTATAACCCATCTACGTAAGCAAGCAGAAAGGTTTCGCGGATGAGTCATAGTTGATGAAGCCGATCCAGATAAGTCACATTATATCTGGATCATGGACCTGGCACGAATGTGTTGCTATACAAGCATACATCGCGACTCAAAAGATCCGTGTCTCCGATGCCTTCTTGTCTTCTCGAGAGCTGACCTGCTGGAAGCCCATCAAAATGATTGTCTTGGTATCGGCGAAAAGCCACAGAGAACATTGATGGCAGAAGCTGCAAAGAATGTTCCTAATTTCACTAGCTATCATAAGTAGATGCGTGTACCGTACGTCATTTATGCCAATTTCGAGTGTCTTGACATACCCGTAGAAGGTGCTACAGGTGACCCAGAGAAAAGCTCTACTCATCTGATTGCTAAGCAGGTACCATGCAGCTACTGTTATTTAAAAGTCCGTAGCGATGGACAAACTGATGATCCAGTATTATTTTGCGGTGATAATGCGGTAAAAAACTTTCTGGCTAGCCATCAAGCTAAGCTGGAAAGGATAAACGAGGTCTTTTCTAAAGAAAAAAAATATTATGGATGAAGATAATCGGGTCTCATTTGCAGAAGCGAGCCAAAGTACCAGTAGTCTTCCATTAGTTGAGAGGTTATGATGGTCTCATCATAACCTCATCTCCTAATAATTTCATCATAATCTAATCTCATCATACAGGCTCTTGGCACAGCCGCAGAAGGTCAAAAGATATCATGTATACTTAACACTATGGAGAAGTACATGACCTTCTCAGTCGGGCAGCTGTCTTGCATCGATATGTTATAATTTCTAAATTCTTCACTCAATGCTCTATCAAAAATTCTTAGGCAGGAGGAATTATTTATTACAAGCTAAGGCATGACAGATGCTTAGGTAAAATTATTGCGACGCAAGAGTGTTTATTCTTATGAGTCTATTGATAGCTTTGACAGATTTAATGAAACTCAGCTACCACATAAACAGATTTTCTACTCATCACTTACTAGGAGTGTAATAAGTAATGATGATAATCTGAAAATCTGGAGCACTCTTGGTTTTAAGAACTTTGGCAAGTACCACGATGTGACGCTCCTAGATGACGTCTTCAAATTCCGAAAGACATTAATGGACTTATTATGGACTCGACCCAGCCAACTACTTTAGTTTATCGGGAAAGTCATGAACACTTTCCTGAAAAAGAATCATTCAATGGCTGAGTCTATTTCAAAAAGACAACCTTGAGCTCCTCACCGGCATTGACATGCACCTCTTCTTCGGAAAAGCGTTACGTAGCGGTATCTCAATGGTTTCAAAAAGATTCACTTTTGGTTAATAATCCAGAGTGCCCTGGATTTTTAGCGTGATTAGTTATGACATCACTAAGCTAAATTGCTAATGATGCAAACATTACCTATCGGCGGATTCCAACGGTGTCGCCATCACTGGAAGAAGTACTAGCAACATCTGACGATGCATCGAAAGGCTATGTCCTTGAAGTTGATATTGAGTATTCTGAGCAATTACATGACACCCACAACGATTACCCCCTTGCTCCCAAAACTGCAGTCACCAATAGTCTTCTCTTCATCGAAGAGAAGACTATTGGTGACTGCAGTTTTGGGACAATGACAATGACTTCATCCACTAGGCTGATCTCACCGAAGAACCGTGCGCTGCAATTAACATCTCTTGTACATACTGCGCGTCATGTAGTCTTTCCATATGGTACAATTAAAGCCCTCAAAGATTTCTTGCTGACGATAGTTCCCGGCGACGCCTTGCCGCACCTGTACATTATGCTTCTTGATAAGTTGAGTAGTAGTTCCCTTGAATTTGCGACCAGAATATACGTGAAGCAATCGCAGCCACATCAGCTCGTATATGCAAGTTAAGGCAACTGCGACTTCTATCGCAGTCTTGTTTATAAGCGGTTCAGCTTCTTTGTTACAGCTGGCCACATCAACGAATACCAAGGTGTACTGCTAGGTTTGTCGGCCAACTTTTTCATACGGTAGATAAACTAAGTCCGCCTGGTGGACTGCATTAGGACTGGTTTCATTGACTGTGAGCATGTATTTTGGGGCTAGTAAAAAAATCTACAATACGAACTGCTTCCTTAACCATTTGTCAGCAACCTTTTTAGGGACTTTCGTGACTGTTTTAAGTTTCTTGATAGCAGTAAGTCCGCGCCTATACCCTTTTGGGTTGTAGCATACCGATGATGGTTGCTCATCCATTATAAATGTGCATTTATTGTAATGTGCTAAGCCGAACGAATCTCCGACACTAGACGGCAAAATAATTGGTGGTTCGGCAGCTCACGGTGACTTGTGTTGAATGGCTCCAAAAAAAAATTATGGCGTGGCCTTGGAAAAAAAAACAACGGTGCGGTGAAAATAAGTCGAGGAAAGTTTTTTTGTGACTTGTTTTGATGGGTTCCAAAAATAAATAATTCCGCGAAACAAGTCACAGAAAAAAATATCTGCTCAGAAAAAAAAAAACTTTTGGCCGAACCCAAGTCAGAAAATGTTTGTTACGCTACAATTTGATGGAACACCTTGATTGGTAAAAAAACAGTCTAAAAAGTGACATCCAAATAGAAGGCTTAGTTCTTCGGAAAAAGTATTTAAACCAAAGGTGGCCTCAAATCCCAGCGACCCAAGTCAGAAAAAGTGTTTATACTCTACGACTTGACAGAGCGCCGTTCTACACAAAATGTGGTACATGTGTGGTACATGTGTGGTACACAAAATGTGGTACATGTGTCTACACAAAATGTGGTACACAAAATGTGGTACACAAAATGTGGTACACAAATTTGTGTGCTACACAAAATGTGGTACATGTGGTACATGTGTCTACACAAAATGTGGTACTACTAAAAAAAACCGTTCTACACAAAATGTGGTACTGTGGCCGATAACGCCAGACCATAATTGGCTAATTACGCCGCATGTTTATTTTTGATATTGAGGTTATGAGTTGCAATAGTGCTCAATAAACTATCGCCTATGTATTGTGATTTTTGTTAGGTCACGTGATCGCCATTCAATTTTTTAAATATTATGACTTTTTAAGCTAATGTTTCTACTTAATTTCCTCACGTAATATAATATCTTCTTCATGAAATGTATATATATAAAAGCGAAAAAATGTTTCCACTTATGTCCGTTATGAAGTTTGAAACCAACCAACCGATGTTTCCCAAACCGGTTTTATTAGAAAGGCAAAAATGTGAGCATGGTTTTAGACCACTAAAATAACATTAAAACAATACGTTAGGCATTAGGGGATCTTTTCACGAAGTGGACATTCTTATACTTTTTTATATCTCTTTTGGTGCCCAAAGTTAGAGGATCTCTTTTTTTTTTTTTTTTTAAATTTTCACAACTGCATATTAATTACAAATTTTTTACACTGTAATATTATAAAGAAACTGTACTTCCTAAACAAAAAAAAAAAATACATTTTACAAAATACCGTTAAGTATAGGAAGCAATAATTAGGTATGCTATGACTTGATAAGAAGGGTTTTGTTGTTGTAGGGAACTCGTAGAAGGTTGAGATTAGTCTTATCATCGAGAACCTTAAGGTATTGCGTACAGCACACATATAAACAATGTGATTCTCATTAAAGAAATGTTTTACATGTTATTATTGCAAACTTTTTTTTCTTTTCTTTTTAATTGAACTATGTTTTGTGTTAGTGTTGAGGTTTATAATAATAATACTAGCTTTATTTATTAAACAAAAATTTACATTTTCCATATGTATTTGATTGCTGATTATTTTAAGTTGAGCGTAAATTTTGATTTACCATCAGAACTAGAACATTTCTAGGTAATTAAATCCAAATTAAGAACATGATTTTTGAGTTTCGACTTTAAAGAAGTTATATTGCCTGGGAGAGAAATCGAGGTATAATTCGGAATTAATTTGTTGAATAAATATGGGCCACGATAAGAAATAGAAAATTGAGAACTTTTTTTTTTATTCAGGGGTACAATAAAGTTACCAGTTGCTCTTGTGTTAAATTTGTTGATATTAGATTGAAAAAAGTTTCCTGTGAATCGGTTTGGAACTAATCCTAGTTTGTATTTAAGCATGAACAAAATGTTAGCGTAGATATTAATTTGGTAAATGTTTAGTGCTTTCATTTCTTTTAATAGGGGTTTAGCGTGGGTCAGTTTGTTTTTATGATGTATTATTCTAGAAGCATGTTTTTGTCGTCGATAAAGAGATATTAATTTTGTCTTGTGTGTGCTTCCCCAGGCTATGTTGGCATATGTGAGATAACTATGTATAAAGGAAAAGTAAAGAAGTTTTAGGTTTTTTTGCGATAAAAATGGTCTAGCTTTAAAAAGTATACTAATACTTTTAGATATTTTAGTGTTGATGGCATTTATATGTGCTGTCCATGAAACATTTTCGTCAATAATCACACCAAGAAATTTAATTGTTTGGGTTCTTTCAATTTTTTTGTAGTTAATACTTAGTGTCGGTAGAATTGATGGTAGTTAGTTCTTCTGTTTCTTTGAGTGAAATAAAATATATTTAGTTTTTTGCGCGTTTAATGATAACTTGTTTGCACTGAACCATGTTTTAAGATTTTGAAGTTCAAAGTTGACTTTATCAAAGAGGTCATTGATAGAGGTAGATGAATAGAACAGATTGGTATCATCTGCAAACATTATACAATCGAGATTTGTAGAGGCTTTAGGAAGATCGTTAATGTAGATAAGGAATAATAAAGGTGCAAGAATAGATCCCTGACGGACACCGCATTTGATTTTTAATAACTCCGTATTTCTGATACCGTCTATAATAACACATTGTTGCCTGTTATTTAAATAATTAGTGAACCATTTATTAGTTTGATTTTTTATACCGTATTTTCTCATTATTTCGAGCAGAATTTTATGGCTGACAGTATCGAAAGCTTTTGTAAGATCGATAAAAACTCCCAATACAAATTTTCCTTTATCAAATGACAAGCTAATGTTGTCCATTAGGTCTAAGGTTGCATGTTCCGTAGAACGATTAGTTTGAAAGCCGTATTGACATTCACTTAGAATTTTATTGTCTGCTAAATATTTATAAAGTCGGTTGTACATTATTCTTTCCAGGAGTTTGGAAAACACTGGAAGAATTGAGATAGGTCTATAATTGGTTAGCAATGCCGTGTCTCCAGTTTTAAATACAGGTAAAATCTTCGCAATTTTTAATTTGTTCGGAACAACTCCAGTTCTAATTGATGACTTGAAAACATTAAATAAAGGATCTGCTACAATGGATAAGATATCATATACTACATTGCTGGAAATGTCATCGATGCCCGGAGCTTTGTTCTTTCTGATTGATTTTTTTGCTTCTTCAAATTCCTCCAATTTTAGGTCACTCTCAGAAAATGAACTAGTATGGTCAGTAAAATAGTTATTAAATGAATTGTTCGAGTTGTTTATCTTGGATGCCAGGTTAGGACCGATATTTACAAAAAACTTATTAAATTTCTCGGAGAAATTTAATAAGTTCCATTTTCCGCAATTCTAGAGGGTAACATTTCGGATTTAGTTTTGGTTTTTCCGATAATATCGTTCATAATTTCCCATGTTTTTTTAATGCTATCATTGTGTTTTTGTAATTGTTTAGAATAATAGATTTTTTTTGATTTATTTTTAATTTTTTCAAAAAGGTTTTTGTATTGTTTATAGACAGTAAGATTTTTTTCGTTTCTATTTTTTAAATATTTAATGTATAGTTTTTGTTTTTTCTTTGACGATTTCTTTATTCCGTTAGTTATCCATGGACATTTCAAATATTTAACTTTTACTTCTTTTTCAATAATTGAAAAGTGTTTATTGTAGTGCTCAAGAAAAATATCAATAAATATATTATAAGCAGTATTTGTCCTCGGTTGCATTGTTGATAAACATTTGACCAATTTGTTTTTGATAAAGTTTCTTTAAATTTGTGAATCGAAGATTTGTTAATTTTTTTTTATATGTTTTAATTTTTGAATTATTTAATGAGGAAGAGTTTTGTGTAAGTGAGAAGAATATTGGAAAGTGGTCTGATATATCAATTTTAAATATTCCTGTTTTTAAACATATGTCTAAAAATGAGTTGGTCAGTATATTATCTATGGCTGTAATTGAGGTTGAAGTTCCTCTAGAACCCTTTGGAGGGGTCAGACAATAGACCGATCTGAACTAGTAAGTCTAACTGAAACCACAAGCAGCTTCATTTGTACTGTGATAAATAGTTGACAAAAACTTACTGTTAATTCTTACATTGCAAATAGTCAAGCTGCTTATTTAATAAAATTAAAAAATGAGCTAGGTCGTACTGTAACCACTATATTTTTTCAGTTCACTATAATTTTCGGTCCACTATATTTATTCAGAAATTTGTGAATTTATTGTACAAGACAAAACACAAAGTTTCACAGGAATAAAATTCAAGCATCATTCCATCCAACAGTTGTGCATTACAAAGTAAACAATGTCCCCAAATGCGATTCAATGTTTTATCTCTGATAACATACTGCATGATGTAGACACGGTATACCATGTGATAAAGTTAACAATTGAGCATTTTAAAATCATAATTACTCAGTAAATAGAAACTATTCATTATTTTTTAGGTGGGTGTGAAACTCTAAAAACTGCTAACAGCTCATAAATATATGCCACCATGAACAGGATTTTTCTATAAAATGTACAAAGTCCCTCTTTGCAACAAGTGACGGTAAATCACCCTGTGATGGTATTAATGGACTGTGAAAAGATTAACTCCAATTGCTAGCCTTCATAGAACAACAAACAACCATATACGTACGGCATCTGCATGTTTGATTTCTGCAAAAATGAAATCATAAGAACTAGTTTTTCTACTAGTTATCAAGAGTCAAACATGAAAACTTTAAGTAAAATGGAGCAAGATACGCAATTGACAAAGGCGGATCCAGACCATTTAGTAAGCGGTGGGGGGGTGGGGTAGGGTGGTCGATTTTCAGATTTTTTCGGCAATTTCCTTAAATCATAAAACTTTTTTGTTAATTTTTGTTTGTATATCAGTCTTATAGTCTTAACCACACTTATAATTTTTTTTAAATCATGTAAGGGGGACCATTGATCCAATTGCCCCATCCCGCCACCCCTCGTCCCCCTATGGATCCGTCCCTGTCCATGGATCGGACTAGTTAATGAAAATATTGTTTTAGACTTTCAAATAAGATTCATGCATCAAGGTCATATTATTGGCCTTTAAGAGATGGTATGTGTCAACAAACACATTGTTAATGATTATGATTAAATGACAAGGTTTTTTTTTTTAAAGTTTTTTTCATAATATCTTTTATTTAATAAAAATTATATATTGAAAGGTTTGGAGCAAATTTTTACAACTGGATGCTCTTCCGAAATTAACCTATTTTACAGAACAGGACTGAGTATTTTTATCGTGACACTATCACTAGGAAGATTACCAGCCAAGGTTAATGAGCTCTTCCTACCCAGACCACTTTAACGTGGGGATTTTATATCAGAGTTTTCCTTCTCCTAGATAAGTTGCCTTCATCACAGCTAAGGAGCCTCATCTACCCCAAATAAAAGAAAAAAAATTTGAAAATGGAAAATAATAATGAAAAAGATCCGTTATTGAAAGAAAATATAAAGAATAATTTTTAAGTTTTGTTAATTTTCTGCATTGTCCTGTGTTTTTGTGTATCATTAAAAACGTGAGACAATAATAATAATAATAATAACAGTAATTATAACAAAAATAAAATTAATAATGTTTAAGTTTTATTTATTTTCTGCATTGTCCTGTGTTTTTGTGTATCATTAAAAACGTGAGACAATAATAATGTTAATAACAGTAATTATAACAAAAATAAAATTAATAGTAATAATAATATTAACAAAATAATTAAAATATAAATATAAAATATAATAATAATATTAACAATAAAATAAACAAAAGAATAAAGAGAAGAAAAAGGAAAAATTTTTAAAAGGAAAAGTTATTAGAATATTAAAATCGAGGAATTTTTAGGAAAGATATACTTAAAAGTAAAAAAAAAATCAATAAAAAGAGGAACAATAATATTCAAAAATATATAATTGCTACAACTACAATTCCGATAGCTACTGCGCAGCCAGACTCTCCAACTCACCAGTTAGTCCTCATTTTCGCATGCTTTACTATTTCCGTCTTCGTTTTCTGTAAAATTTATTTCTTTACTAAAACAGAGTAAACTAAATCAACATAACATTTTAACAATTTATAACATTTCAACTCATTAAAAGATTTGTAAGTATACTTACATTTCATAATTACATAACAATTTATTCACATCTCCTGAAAATTCTATGTCATCTTCACATGCTTTACTATCTTTGTTTTCTTCCTTGTCATTTTCTACTGTATAGTGATAATTTGATTCTTCATTTTCTATACAGTTCTTTTCTTTACTAAAACAAAAAATTTGATGAAATTTTTATATGTAAACACCTCGTTAAAAAACTATGATTTTCAAAATAACTAAGTTAAATAACTAGTTATGTAAATTATGTTACACTTACATTACAGAAATACATAAAGGTTCTTTCTTAGTTTTTAAAATCTCCTCATCAGAAAAATCAGATGGCTTGGTAGGTGTGTGTAGGTTCATCGCTTGGTTAAACTGAGAAGTTAATATCTCTATATCATTACCATCGATTACATTTTTAATGAAGTTGTAAGGACTAAAATTGTAGTATCCATTTTCACCACGTTCGAAATAAGGTGAATATTCTTTAATTAAATTGAAATAAAGTTTGAAATACATTTCATTTGTTAAAAATGTAAAATTTTTACAAGACCATTTTGTAGATAAGTTTCCATGATTCTCATCAAAAATGAGATTAGGCATGTAAGATTTTTAAAATTCGACCAACAAAGTATGACACAACAAACAAGGTATTTTCGAAGTTGAAAACGATATTTCTTTTATGTTTGAAATTTCAATTGATTCTTTATGATCAAAAAGCCATTGCAAACAATACATCTCTGCATGTGCACATTCTGTACTGCCACTAGGAAGAAAGACAAAGTGAATTTCCTGATTATGGGAATATGCTTTTTGAATATATGGGCTATTTATTATTTTATATTTTATTTTATCATGGTATTTATCTTCAATTACACGGTTACAAGCAACAAGCATCTTATCAGGAGGTAATGGTACTAACGCAATACAAATATATTTTTTGCCAACTAATTTAAACACATCTTTAGCCAATTTATTTAATTCTGTATTAATTACATCTGTCTTATTTCCAGATTTAGCACGATTTACTTTAGCTTCCGTTTTGGTAATGGTACGAAATAACGATTCAAAATTGTCTTTATAAACTGATTTTCGTTTTAGGTCTACATAGGGATAACTAGATCTCGTTTTAGATTTAAATCATTTTTAGTATTGATCAGATTTTCTTTACTATCCGGAATGGCATTGTATATTTGCGTAGGGGAGACCGGGGCTAGTTGCAACAAAATTAATAAAACTGCATTTATCTCCTTAAACTTTACTATTTTTGAAATTTTTTTTTCAGGGTTATAAAATAGATCTTAGTGACATGTTAATCCTACATTGATAAATATAATATAAAACTTAGTTATTCCGCAATAGTGAAACAAAAATGAAAAAAAAAATGTTGCAACTTACCCCGCGTCGGGGCAAGTTGCAACAGTGAGCGGGGCAAGTTGCAACACATTACTTTAAAAGAATAAGCCTTGTAGAGTTCACAGAAAAATTACTAGTCAATCTTTAATTTCTATTTGGCAACAAAAATTTTATAATTACAATAAAAGAAAGTAGTATTTTCCTTGAGTTGCAATACATTTATTATGTTAGACTTCACATATGCCTGACTTGTTTAGTAAACTAAAAACTGTTTTTGAAAAAAAAATGTTCTCTTGGTCAAATAAAAAACAATTAAGTTTAAAAAAAGACAAGAGGAGTATTTAGGATATTTAAGTTCTGTTTTTTTCTGTTTTTAGGATATAAAAACACAATAATATTTTGTTTAAAAATAAATTTTTTTTAATGCAAAAAATTACATCAATTCCATTTTAATTCACCTTTAATGTTTTTTTTTTTGCTTGTTGATGTGGAAGTATTAGACTTTCTCTTTTTAGAACTAACTTCTTTTTCAGCCATAAGTCGCTGTTTTACTGGAGTATCTGTAAGAATTTCTGCATACATTCTCTTTGATCTAGTGAGTATTTCTTTCCTAGGTTGTGCTTTTGGCAGAGGTCTTACATTCTCTGGGGAAAATTCTAATGATGCCAGAGATGGAATTGCAGATTGAAGTTGATATACTAATATCAATACCTGCTTTAGATTGAGTTGAGATTAGAAATCTGCATCTGAAAATATATCCTTATCATATGGGAATATTCCTGCCACTCTAAAACCAGATGTTATGTTTTATTGTGTAAGAGAATGCTGTAAGGCTATTTTTGCAATTCCTGGTAAATCATACATACTCACAGCTAACACCATTGTCACTTGTGTCCCCCGTTCTTGAGATGTTAATGCTTCAACTTGCTTAATACCTTTACGAGCAATTACCTTGTTTGGTTTTTGCACAGTGGTGATACCAGTCTCATCAACATTGTAAATATTAGATGCAGAAAAATGATTTCTATCTAAAACATCTGATAATTTTTGAAAAAATACACCTACATTAGCACAATTAAAACTAGTTGTTCGTGCAAGACTTGTTGCTTCTGGAGTTCTGATAGACAATCCTGAATGTTGATTTAAAAACCCTCTCATCCAGCCAGGACCAGCCATTGAAAATTTTAACTAAGATTTTGGAAAATTAAGGTTATACTTTATAGCACATTCAAATGTAAGTTTTCGTGCTTCATAAGGTGATAATCGAAAATAAATATCAGAAGCTGTTGATATATATGAAGCAATAACTTTTTCTTGTTATAAATTGAAAACTTGGCGTAACTTTTTATAACCAGGAATAGGTAGCGGCATTCCCATATTAATAGCTTTTTTTACTTTATTTATGTAACGAAAAAGAGTTGATTAGTGAATTCCATACTTTTTTGCTGATGCTCTAATTGATATTTCTTTTCCATCATTAACATGGTTTGCTGCCTCTATTACCACTGCTGTTGGATAAAGTCCTTTTTCAGTTTTTCTCTTATAAGTTCTGATTTACAATTTTTACTTAAGCACAAAAAAACAGTTTAATCAAATAACAATAAAATAAAAAAACATTAAAGTCATTTTACACAACTTAACCTACATCATCATTTATTAATATATGAATGATTAATGTATCTTTTCATATATGTATGCATGTATATATATATATACATATATATATATATATATATATATATATATATATATATATATATATATATATATATATATATATATATATATATATTATATGTGTATTATGTATAAATTTATATATATATAAATTTATATATATATATAAATATATATATAATATATATATATATATATATATATAATATATATATATATATATATAATATATATATAAATATATATATATATAAATATATATATATATATATATATATATATATATATATATATATATATTATATATATATATATATAAATTTAAAACAAAATTTTATGATAATAATAAGTTTAAAAAAAAATAAATAAATAAATAAAATAAAAGATTATATAAGTTGTATATGTATATAATATATATAAAGGGTATTTATGTATTATATATTATATATATATACATATATGCTATATGTATATTATGTATAAATTTATATATATATATATATATATATATATATATATATATATATATATATATATATATATTCATTTATTATATATTATGTATGTATATATATGTATATACATGTATGTAATATGTATATTAAACATAATATACATATAAGATACATGTATATATACATAATATGTAATACATAAACATATATACATATATATAAATATGCTTTATATATACTATATACATTTACAATTTATTTAAACTTATCTTCATCATAAAACTTTTGTTTTCGTTTATATTTGTTTGCGCCGTTACATAAAAAAAGCGTCCATTATTTTAGAAAAAACTATTTAAGTGCGTAAAATCAACAAAACCCGCAGCTAATTTATGATTCAACTTACCCCAAGAAATTTGATGCAACTTACCCCATAGGCATCATTATCACTCTAATCATTGTATATAATTATTTTTATTGAAAAAAAAATTTTTCTTTTGACTAATCGTGTTTGAAAAAGATTTTTTTAACTTACCATAACTTTATTATGGTCATATACCTTTAAGTTTAAAGTAAAACCCAAAAAAACTTCAAAAACGAAATTTAGAATTTTTTATCGAAAAAAAAAAAACATCAATAACTTTTGAAATTTTTATTGAATAACTGTAAGTTTTTTACAGCTGACGTGTTAAAGTTATAGTTATATTATTTAAGAAAAATTTGGGAAAAATATACAAAAACCATTCTTTAAACCGCATTGTTGCAACTTACCCCTGTTGCAACTAGCCCCGGTCTCCCCTACTATCTTGAATGCTCAACTGGCCAGCATCAGAACTTTCGCTTGAACCATCCATTTTACGTTTTCTCTCGTCATCCATTTTATATTTTTAGATATTGACGAGATTGGTGACGTATTGTTTACTTTATTTTGGAAATCTAACCGTCAAATGGTGTGTTCTGTTTTCAAACTGGTTGTTGGGTAATTATTGCAGATCAAATACTCACAATGATAAATCCTGCAGGAAAAAAAAAAAGGTAAAGCTAAGACTATGATTATGTATAAAAACATACCAATGCATTTGAAATAAATGAAGAGCAATGTAAAGATCCAAAACAAAATTTTTCTTGTAGTTAGTGGTGAAACCACTTACATAGTAAATAATGATGAGCAAAGTTGAATATATGGGGTGCGTGGGGTGTATACAATGAATTTTAGTTGAAACTTTAGAATAGGAAGTTATAACATTAAATGTTATCTATATAAAACCGCCTGTTTCATATTATGAAACAGGTTTTTAATTTTTAATAGAGTCTTATATGTACTAATTTGTACATTTGTATATTTATAATTATCTTTTTCTTTTTGAGCGTTTTCTCAGAAATTTTAGGGTATCTTTTTTTCAATAAAAGCTGGGTTTTAAGTGGAACGTACCCAGAATGTTTATTTATAATTAAGAAAAAAGTCAGTATTTAACTTTTCAAATCACAATACACTTTTTTCTTAAATCAACTTTGGCACATAAGTCCTCAGACCTTGTTTTTTGTTTATAAAATCTGTTCTTTTTAAAATACAACTATTCTAAAAGTTTCATTTTGTTCTTTCTAAAACTAACGCCAACGTAAATACTATTTTCTATTTATTTTGGGGTTTGTCAAAACTTTTTTTGTAAAACTTCTATTTTTATTACATTGCATATTACTTTATGTCAAAAGTTGTTTTCTTAAACTGTTAAATTGTTTAATATCTAGCTGTATATCCCTTAAGTGCATAAAGATTTAGTCGTGTCAGATTAAATTAGCAATCTAATAACCGAATAAAATTTATTACAGTATATATAGGACTCTGACAACCTGCCCCACAAACACATAAAAATTTATGGTGAGATAAAAATTTGGTTTTTACTAATGCCCTTGTTTATAACATCCAGATGTAAACTTTACAAAAACCTAGCTCAGTTTTTTCTTGTAAAAATTTTTTTATTATTGTGATTTATACAACGACAATTATTTTTTTTTGAATTTTACAATTTGTTTTTTACAAGTGTACACACAAAAATTATAAAAATATCGGCTGGTGTCTATCTATTACTGGTAAAAAAGATAGATAAAATGAATAGCATCGGTTTTGTAAAACTTAATGTTATCTCCAAAACTTAAATATTACAAAATTCTTCACAGAAATGTAAAACTCCCCTTATTTTTAAATTTAGATAAAAACAAACAAAAACATTCTTGGTCCATAATATGAAAAAAGTGCCTAATTTTTGTTAAATTACCCTTCACAAAAACTCACTTTATGTGGCCATTTTTTGACTTTTTGGACAAAATATATATTTTTTAAAATTCAACATAGCTATAATTTTCCCGTTCGAAACAACGCTGACCCAACCAGTAAACAAATAATGGTAACATTCTATTCAGACCCACCCAGTAAAACAAATAATGGTAACATTCTATTCAGCAATTGAATACTCACAGCTGATGCTGTTGTTATTAATAGCTTAACTTTTTGAAAAAGTTTTTAAAATTTTTAATGTACATTTCTGACAGTTGCGTACGAACTGTTGTTGAATTCGTATTCAGCACACTGATTTCCTACAAAACTGATGAGTTAAAATCTCGCTTTACGATCGTATACGGGAAGGTTTAAAACAAAAGCCACCGCGCACACTAAAAAAAAAAAGTTAGAAGTTAGGGTATATCACATATCCTACCTTTAAGGGTATATCACATATCCTACACCTTAAGGTAGAAAATTATATCCTTAAGGCAGAACATTATACCCTTGAGGTAGCAAACTATACCACATATGACCATTTTTGGTATAATATCCTACCTTAAGGGTTTAACTTTTAATATGTATAAATAACACGTAACAACTATTTTACAATGCAATTTGCGAAAATGTATCTAAACAAAAATAACCATGCTGTTTTTTCTGTCTTCATAGGAGAGCCGTAGCTTCCCTACCCAAACCTCGATTGGGAGACAGTAACACGTAATAATGAAGGTATTTTTAATGATTTTTGGCCCAAACTACACGTTTTGGGGGCCAAGCCATGGCACTGTTTGAATGAATGCGATAAATTAACGTTTCAACCTGTGGTGATATCGATTTGCTTCAATAATAAGCTTTGCTAATAATTGACAAAAGTCACACTATGCATTTTTCCTTCGTTTAGTAGCATTTCTATTGTAAAGTTGCAAATTGTAGACAAGACTCACCAGTTGTATTTTTAAGTGGTATTGTTGCAATTTATATATATAATTAACGATTTTTGTAACAAAATTAAATTGAAAGTGATAAAGCACTAGTAATCAAATAACAACAATATGACATTTAAATGCGACTAAACAACTAAACAACCACTGGTCGAATGTTTCCCAGATGGGTAGGTCGAACTTACCCCGCAATTGTTATATGCAAACAAACATTAATAAAAACCAAATTAATTTTTTTTAAGGAAACGTAACAATTAAGTTTCTTACTCATGATATCGTTAAGCAATAAATAACAACAAAATTTGAGCATTTAAGATTTTTCAAAAAATAACAAAATAACCTTTTATATCAATAATCATATTTGTTTCTAAATAAATGTGTATGCTCTTAAAGATGGATCAATACTTATATACATTTATAAAAGATCCATGCGGTAATATTAGGCATGTTGAGAAATATTTGAAAAGGTCAAATGTTCCCTGTCTTCCCCTAGAAATGTATACTTGATAAAAAAAATTTTCTTCTTGTTTATAATTTAACAAGCAGTAATTTGCAATTTGCAGTAAAGATATAAATATATCGAGTTTTAAAGATTTAAAAATTAGCAGATTCTCTTTTTTCTTATAATTTTGAATTTCATTTTATTGATGTGAAATTTGGTATGCTTGTGCAATAGAAAATATGCTTTAACTTCGATTAGTTGCATGTTGCTTTAAACATAAAAATGAAAAACACTTTTCATTTACTCTTTACTTTCATGTGGTGGTAATTTGGAAGAATTATTGCTAAAAAATCTAACTGAAGTATTTGTGGAGCAGTTTTCTCAAAAGCAATTCTTCTTGAACATTTTTCTCCATATATCACTATATTTTCAGTTAGTTTTTCTTTTCCAGTCAATCGACATATCGCTCCAACAACACAACCATCTGTTACTACAACGTTTGGCCCAATAAATGTTTTGGCTTCAAAAACATTATTGCTATCAATAGAAATCGCTTCTACATGGGCACCAATTTCAAAAACATTGCAGTGACCAATTACTAATACGCGACCAGGATGAGTGTTAATAATAGTAACCTGTTCTTCTATTAAGTTACCATCACCAATTACAATGCTGCCTAAAAAGACAATCATAATCATCAAACTAAAATTAACTAAATAAAAAAAAATCAACTTTTTAAGTTGAAGTTTACTTACTACAGATAATACCAGATAATAAAAGACAACAATAAAATCTGGACATGAATATGATATACTTTAAATGCTGAAGTCTGTGTGATCATGGTAATATCCAGATTTTAGTGTTACCTGGAATTAACTGATAAAAAATATTGATTACATCTTGATTTTTAGCCCATAGTGAAATATTATGAATATAATTTGAAATCACATTGTTTTTGTTAAGGATTGGAGTTAAGATTAGTTTAAGTCTAACTAAAATAACGAAGTGGCCAAACAAAATCTTCATAAAAAAACAAGGATATTAGAGGGTTTAAAGGAAATTGTTTTAAAAAGAGGACTATAGAGGAGTTTAGAGCAATCGTGGCCACTCAACTAACTTTTTAGTGTAACCTTTTAATTTGGGACTTTTCGTTTTAAATTATCATTTTTTCATTCTAAATTGTCACATTAATTTGGCCAATTTTTATTTTAAGTTGGCCAATTTTGGTATCATTTAATCAGCCAAATGAATTCTATGAATTTATTAAGCTGAATTTAATAAATTCATCATAGGTAAATGTTAGAATAAAATCTTTCATTTTTAAATTTAATAAAATCTACTCAAGACAATCAACAACCCACCACTGCTGCTCCAAAACGTGGCCACCACAAAAAGGTCACTGCTGCCAAACGCCAACGCATCTGCGATGCAGCCAATGCTGGGGGCGACTGGAAAGCAATTGCAGCAGTCATGGGTGTCAACGTTCACACAACACCTCGATACATTGTCAAAGATGATATGGAGCGAGGGAAATGCGGAGGGTACAAGAAGAAGAAGCTTACTGAAAATCACCTTGATGCCATACAAGATTGAAATAAAAACTATTGTCAAATGACTTTAAACGAAATCAAAGCCCGAATATACAATGACCTTCACGTAGATGTTGCTATTTCTACGAAACACCGAGCACTTGATGGTCGCGCTTTCTTACCTATAAAGACATTTATTAGGAACCTTTGCAAATGAACACAGAGGTTGAAAAAGAAGCTCAAAGCAACACGTTCAAAACATTTGTGAACTGCTTGGTGATGGCAAAGTTTCAATTTGGATAGATGAAACAAACTTTAATCTTTTCTTTGCACGTTCCAAAGGTCAACCCAAGCGCAATACCTATGCTGTGGCACCTCGTAATGCACCCCAAAATAGAAAAAATAAAAATGTATATATGTATATATATATTTATATATATATATATTTATATATATATATATATATATATATATATATATATATATATATATATATATATATATATATACATATATGTATGTATACAAAAAAAAGTATATAAATATATACAAAAATATAGGTCCTCAAAAAAAATAAGCGTGGGGGTAGTTTTTTTGGTTACTAAAATTATTTTATCGGTTAGTATACATGTTTACTTTTTTCTCTATATAATAATACTGAACTTAATAATAGTAGTGCCAATCCTACCCCTTCATGCGTTTTTTGATACAGAGGTTTTTAGAACCTTTCTACTAAATATTAAATCATAGAAAAAGCCTTTCCTTTTTCCGGTAGAAAGGCTTTTTGATATTTAGTTATCTGTTGGTATTAATTTATTTTTATATTATATAATTAGATAATTTTTTTACTTTGTAACTTTGTTGTGTTGCATTTTAGACTGTAAAGTTTTGATTAGTATTTATTCATATTCTGGAATTTAGTACTATTATTTTACTAATCTCTTTTACTGTAATTTTCATTTAACTTTCTGCTCTTGCTTAAATTTCCTTCTCAAAATGATTAAATCATTTTCTTTCAATTTCAAAATTTTGATTTTACTCACAAAGCTCTCTTTTTTTTCCTTCATATTATCCACTATTTTTGTGTTGCAAATAATTGCTAATTAATTGCTGTTTAATATACAGCGAAATCTTAAATCTTAAATTAATAAAAAAAAACACTTTAAGCAAGAATAAAACTTTTTTAATTTTTTTTTTCTTAATTCAAGAACCCTTCTTTGCACACACTCACATATGACCACTCCTTTCCACATAATATTAGCAAAAAATTTCCCTCTTCCCTTCTTAAATATTTTTATATTTTATTTAGGCTATGAACAACAATGGATTTTTTCAATTTTCTAGTAAAATAACAGTCATTGTTGTACATAACACTTTATTTGTGTGCATTTTTAGTTTGAAGCTGATCGCAGAGCAATGATGATTACTATAAATTCATTTGGTACTGAACTTTATAAAGATGATCGCGCCAAGTTATATCCTAATTGTGATAAGCTAGCTCCAGATGAATTAGCAAGGCTTGCAACGGCTGAAGATTACGACCAAGATCGACAAGTTGCTGATTGTTATAGTGTAAGTAATTGTATAATATCAAAACTTTTTGTTAACTAAAGATTTTAAGAAAGATTGTATACTGGTATTTAGATTTGAAACATTTAGGAAATAAAACTTTTTTATTTCCTAAATGTTTTAAATCTAAATTAATAAATAATTAAATTTCCAAAGATCTAACATAAAGTACCTCACAACTCATCTCACCTCCAACCATTCTAGGCAACTAAAAGATCTAACATCTACCTAGGAAAAGGAAAAAACTTTTCGTGTCATTTTCATTAAAAAAATGATATTAAGGAAAATTGTCCAAACCACACAAGTGTGGAACCATGGAAGTTAAAGTGTAAATAAAAAAGAAATACATAGGCAGTAGGCTGCAGTGTAAAAGGTGTGCAGCAGAGTACAAGTCGATTTTGCATTAAACATTGCATTTTTAATACTATGGCTCTTGGCTTGATTCTAACAACCTTGTACTCTAAGATTTTTATTGTTGAGAAATGTTTTTAATAACAATATTTAATAAAATAGCTATAACATTATGAAGTGGCCTCGTCCTGAATGTAGTGCTGTATGGTTTCTTTTTATGTTGTTTGGATTCATGTTCACATTGTTCAATGCCAAGTGGTTAAAAGGTTTGATTGGCTGAATTAGAAGTTTAGAAGTAAAAGTAGTAACTGGAGTACTGATCTTTTCCAAATTAGAGCTGACTTTGAAAGTGAGTTTGAAAAAATGCGTTTTTTTATCAATGTTGGCAGCAGCAAATTTTTCATTCAGCGAAAATTTTTATCTACTTGTAATTAAATTATGTTTTATTAAGTATACATATTTGTTTTACTTTTGTTCTTAGCACATTTTTTAACACTGAACTCAGTTTACAACTTTTGTAATTTTTTTTTACTAACTATTCATACTTTTCTCAATTCTTCATGTGGTGATACTCAGTGATAAGACCGTTTGATCTTCTTAGAGCTTCTTTAACAAACAGCAAAAAAAAAAAAATCTTTTATCCACACCGGTATTTTTATCCTCTCAAAATGGCTACATACTTCACTTTCTTTCAAATTAAAATTTTCTGCCAGTTGTTATCTCACAAACAGCAATAGATTTATAATGATAAATAACAATTTAAAAACTGAAAAAATCTTTTATGAACACGTGAAAAAGGCCTGTTGGTTCGCTACTTTTCTACTGAAACTATTAAAACAAAACAAACAAAAATTATGAATTTCTTTCTTTAAAAATTTCTCGGCACATTCTTGTCAGTTTGAGCCTAAAAAAAAAAGATTCATATAATGAAGGATTTTACAAACACTTAAAATATGAAACAATAATCTAAAATAAAAACAAATAGTAAAACATAGTTAAACAAATGTATACCACTTCAAAAAATTTAGAAGAAAATAATTTTCTCCACGCATAAATTAAAAAAAAAAAGAAGTCTCTCAGTTCTCTCACTCAACCAGATTTAAGAATTGATTGTAGAATTGCAGGGTATACAAATATGACAGGAATCAGGATGATCAGTAATAGGATTATTAGTTAAAAAAGACTGGAACTAGAATTGGATTGCAACAGAGAGTTCCTGGTGGTGTTGGTGATAAACAAGGTGGTATTTGAGAATTTGTTGGTTGTAAATGTTTGTAATTGCGATGGTTTTAAATGTGTTGGTAGAGTTAGGGAAATTATAAAACTTAGAAAATATTGTAAAACTGAAAACTGAATAATTATTATAACATTAAAAGAGTATATTATAAAAATATTAAAAACAGGATATAGTATAAAACAGTGGATTATGTCGAACGCTTAAGCTCGCTAGAGTTATAGAAAAGTTATTACAATTTTAGCCAGTTATTAAAAGTTTATTAAATTCTTTAAATACACTTTACAGTGATGTAATGATGACAGTGGCTGATTGTGGCTTATTATAGTGTTTAATGTATATATATAAGTGTAGTATATCAATATTATGTATATAATATACATATTTAAGGTGCACCTATGCACCAGTGGTGGTTTGGCTTATTAGCAGATGCTGATGCATAACCAGTATGCTGTTAGCCGTTTATATCGGGCAATTAATCCGCTGATAAGTCTGCCGATGATTACCGATGACAGACTAGAAGGTCGTGTCATGTCTGATGTTAGGTAAATCTTATATATATATAAATATATTTTACATCCCTAATATTATTACATTACCCTTATATATATATATACATTAAACCCTATTATTAGCCATAATCGGCCTTTGTCATCGGTACATCACTAACACTTTATTAAAAACTAAATATATTTATATGGTACATCACTAACACTTTATTTTTCACTAAATTAAATTAACGTACTTTCAATTTTTTTGTACAATGTTGTTAGTGTCTTGGCAAAATCCAACAAACAATGTTGAGCAAAACCAACCAATGGCAAATTCAATTCTACAATAATTGAAATAGTAAGCTACAATATAAGAATTCTAAAGTTTGTACAATGTTATGATAAAAATAATACGTTAATTTTATGAATAAATAGGATGAGCACCTCATTTCTATTCAAACAACTCATCACCTTGTATCAAATGTTTTTATAAAATATTTTCAAACCGGCATGCTAAATATTTCACTGTTACATGTTTCTAAAAAGTATACAAATGTTATCCAGTGTTTAGACTGATTTTATTTAAAAAAAACACCCTAATATACAAACCTCATTTTCATCCACAAAACATTTATTTAGCAGATAAATCATAAAAAATGTATCTGCTAAATACTATTAACAATATAATTATCATATAATATAATATTATATAATATGATATAATATTACATATTATTAAATATGTGAAACAAACTGGACACATACACAAAGAAAAGAATTAACTATTTTAAATATAACATATGCAAAGAAATTTCAAGCATTTCAAATTTGAAGTTTACCAACCACATAAATAACTACACCCTTCTTAATGGGGCATCAATTACATCTCAATTTGTGTATGGTATGTTACCCTCCTTGTTATTTGCCAAAAGAGCCAAATGAGTATTGATGTATCCTACAGAGACCGTTCCATTGTGAGACCATTTGACAACAACAAACTAGGACATTATGAATAACTAAACTTATAAAAATTTACAGATTACAAATTTTGGAGGTACAAGTTCTCAATAAAATGTATACCATATTGACAAATTATAGTTATAGATGCACTATTTTACTCATTTTACCTATTTTATTTTACTAATTTTACATATTTTATTCATTATATATATATATATATATATACAGTGGCGGCTCGTCAATTGGGGCCATAGGGGTCCGGCCCCACCTATATTTATTTAAGATAAAATATTTGATTATGTTAATATGTATTTTTATATATACAAATATGCAATTATCAGCCTAAACTATTTGCAGACAAGTTTTATAAAAATAAATAGTTCTAAGTTAGTTCTAATTTTAAACTATTTTAATTTATAAGTAATACGTTTATTTGCAATTAATTCAAAGTATTGTAGCGTTGTTTTAATTCATTGCCAATAACGGATGGGCCGATTTTCACTGGCCCTATTTATTTTGTTTATAGTGATATTATTTTTAATGCGCGCGCAGAATTTATTGTGCTTTCAGATGGGACGAAAAAACGCACCTCAGGGCCTCATTGAACTGGCCCTTAAAGAAAAGAACCATAAAAAACATCACGAATTTTAAAAACTTCATACACCATTTTTAATTCTCGATTTTAAGAGTGAAGAATTTAGTTTAGAAGTTTTGTTGACTCAATAAGGTACAGTAATATTAAGAAACTTTATAACATTAAATGTAAACATTTATTTGTAAAAATAATGTAAACACTATACATTAGTTAATATTGGAATTTCATTATGAATATTAACAGTGTTTATATTGCAATATTAACAGTGTTAGTATTAGTTTCTTAAACTGGATATGTAAATAAAAAATTTACGAAGTAGTTATTAGGAGTATAAATTAACAGGAATAAGAACATGGCAAAAATATGATATTTAAAACAATGTAACAGAAATTACTGGTATAAATGTTGGTCTGACATAAACATTTAAAGAGATACAGTTAGGTAAAAGAAATTAGTTTTTAATATTTTTCAGAAACTAGATTTTCTAGGACAAGTCATTTTATTCTATAATTATAAACAGGAATAATAAAAATTATAAGATTGGAAATTTTATAGTTTAGAAAATTGATTTTAAAATATCATAGAAAAGTCCTGCATTTTTTTTATTATCAACAATCTTATACATTTTATAATACTTGTTAGTAAACTACATTTTTCAAACATATATTGTTTTATTTATTTTTAAAAAAGTTTTTTTTTTTTTCTTACAGAGAAAAAAATTGTGGCTCAGCCATATTAATGATGATCTTGATTTGTGTATTGATTGGCAAGTATATATGTTGTGACATGAGAAAGTTTAGTCATTTCTACAAATATAATAAGAGCTTCTTGTTCTTTTCTCAATGAGGGATTGCTAAAGTTTATTTCTTCCAAATAGCTTATGTATCATATTCTGTGGCATAATGAATCAGCAATTGAAAATTGTTTACATTGTTTGGTGGCAGTTTAGTCATTCTATCTTTTAAGTTGTCAATTGGATTGACGCTGAACCAGAGCCAATATCAACCATGATAATAAGCATTAAACACAAGTTTTAAAGACTTGATTTTCAAGTAAAGATTAAAATTAGTCAATATTATTATTAGTTCGATACAACAAAGGTACAAACAACAGAAGATATAAAGAACATTTTTTTTCGATCACAAAAACTCTACCACTAGTGGTACTGTTGCATTTCATAATATATATAAAAATATACAAAGTTTAGATTATTTAAAAATGTTGGACATTTACCATTGCCATCGAAATAAAAAAATCAGAGTGTTTTATTGAAATGTTTTTTTTTTTTTGGTGGGGGGGGAAGGGGGGTTGGGGGGATGAATAAAGCTAAAGTCAAAGAACTAAAACTATATAAATATTTATGATTGCTTACAAACAGATATTAAGTTTTCATCTTTAATTACATAAAATTGTTAAAGCATGTAAAGACAATGTAAATAATCTTAAGAAGTTCACTATTATTTATGACTGACATTCTAAATGTTGTATTTAAGAATTATGGAATTAATTAACTAAAATATGTGTTGTATTATGAAAAGATTCTTTAATAAAATTTTGAATCATGCCAAGTTCATATATTCTAGTTACAATATAGTTTAAAGTTATCTTATTACAATAATTTAGGTTCATTAATAAGATAATTTAACATGAACAAAATTGATAGTTTATTGGCAAAACGTTTCTCGTCATTGGGTCTTCAAGAAAAACTAGAAATCAAAAATCTTGGGGCATACCAACTAAAAGGTGTTCGTATAACTCAAGTTGGTGGTAAAAAAACACGAACACTTTGTGTATCATGGTTTGAAAAAAAATCATCGTTAAGTGTTAGTTGTTTTGTTTTTATTGTGTTTTGTTTGGTGGCGAGAGCTTGTGGGCAGAAAATGGCTGTAAAGATATGAAACATCTTTCTGAGCGAATACAAAAACACGAATCCAGTAAAACACATATAAGTAATTCGTTGCAGTTTCAAATGCTCGGAAAGACAAACATTTTATCGACAATTGATGCTGGATACAGTCTTAGCATAAAAAAACATAATGAATTAGTTGACAAAAACAGACATACATTATCGAGGGTTATAGATTGTATAAAATTTTGTGGTGTACACGAATTGCCCTTAAGAGGACATGACGAAACTATTGACTCAAATAATCGAGGGGTATTTTTAGATATGGTTTCATACACAGCTACATTGGATAGTGCGTTTAGCGATCATCTTAAAGATTCAAAAGTAACAAAAAATACTTCGAAAACAAACCAAAATGAGATTCTAGAATGTATGTATAAAAAGTATACATAGAAGAAATTAAACGTGAGATAGATAAAGCAAGATTTGTTTCCTTGCAAGCAGATGAAACAACTGATGTATCTTGTCGTTCTCAGTTCGTCATTATTTTGCGTTATTTAAAAGGTTATCAACCAGTTGAAAGATTTATAGCATTTATTGATTTTCAGGATAGAACTGCTATGGGTCTTACAAATGTATTAAAAGAAGAATTAAGTTGTTTTGGTCTGAAGGAAAAATTAATTGCACAGGCATTATGATGGTGCAGCAGTTATGAGCGGATCAAGGAATGGAGTCCAAAGTCTAATGAAAGAAGTTTACCCAAAGGCCCATTATGTTCACTGCTATGCACACCAATTGAATTTAGTTTTGAAAAAAGTTTGTTCGTCGAATAAGCAAGTAAGAACATTTTTTTCTACTTTAAGTGGATTTGGCGTGTTCTTTACATCCTCGCCAAAACGAAATGATTTACTTCGCGAAATTACTTTTAAACAGATACCAAGAGTTTGCGAAACACGATGGAATTTTCGTTCAAAAATAGTTACTTGCATAAAAGAAAACAAAGCAAAGATTGGGGAATGTTTTAATAAAATTATAAACGATGAAGGATGGGATGATACAAGCGTGTGGCAATCTGTTGGGTTCAAAAAATGTTTGGAAGATTTAGAGTTCAACTTTTTTTTATCTTTTTTTTATTCAATTTTAGTTGATGTACTTTACAATATATTGCAATCAAGTAACAGCAACACTATTACAATCAAGGAGGCTTTTGAAAAATTTGAGTTATCTATAAATTTTGTGCGAAATAGCATCACTGATAATGTTTCTGGATCGATTCTTAACGATTGCGAAGAAATGCATGAAAACCGAATGAAACGAAACACATCAATCGAACTTCTAATAGAAGATGCTAAAGATGCTTGTGATAAAGTTATTTACGAAATTAGCGACAGGTTTAGAAGCATTAAAATATTTAAATCATTTTCAATTTTGGATCCGAAAAATTTCAAATTTCAAATCATATAAAAATATTCTAACAAACTATCCAATGCTGAGTGAAGTTAAGTTGATGAATTTATATGAAAATGCTGTTTTTAGTGATATTGGCACCATTAGTGCCCTATCCCAGTTTATGCATGAAAATAACTTGATTGAAACATTTTCTGAAATATCGAAGTTGATAGAGATTGTTTTAGTCACACCTGTGTCTACAGCCGATGCTGAACGGTGTTTTAGTACTTTAAAAAGAATTAAGACACTATTGAGAAATTCCACAGGTCAAGATCGGTTGAATGCATTAGCTGTACTATCAATACATAAAGATTATTTGCAGGATATTGATCAGTTTAATCAAAAAATAATTGAAATGTTTTCTCTTATGAAACAGAGAAGAGCAGAATATTTGTATAAATAATATGCTTAAATCATTGTTTTTAACATCATTCTTTATTTCAAAATATATTATACCTTTATGAAAATTATAGTGTTAATCGTATTTTTTTATATTTATGACTTACTTCAAACTAACTAAAAGTTTTTACCATAAAGTTAGAATAAAAAAAAAATCTAAAGAAGAAATATCAAAATCTGTTCAAATCATAATGCACCACTATCAGGGCAGTTTTCAGTCAGTTTTCAGTCAGTTTTTGCTGCTTTTTACGTAGGTTTAAAAGATTCAATGCCATTAAATACTTATGCTTTATTTTAGGAGTATGCTAGCGCTTAACTCTCTCAACCAATCAAAAAACGCTAGCGACCAAAAAATTCCTCATAAACACCTAAGTATCAGTTACGCTGACAGTGAGTCGTTGCGATATTTTTTGGTTAATATTTGCTGGCCCCACCAAAGTTTATTGTCACCGGCCGCCAGTGTATATATATATATATATATATATATATATATATATATACATACTAGCTGTTGCGAAAATTGGCCCAAAAAGTAAACTTAATTTAAATGGAAACCACCTAGACCATATATCCATTCTAGACCATTTATCAGCATGGTGATAAAAATCTAAATGGTTTCTATTTACTCACACATGTAAAATAGAAAATGACAATAAATAAAATGGTTTGTGATGAAATTTAACACACAAAAGATATAATTAATCATAACTATTTGTTCAATTTATAAGGTTGTGAGAAAAGAAAAAATCAAACAAAATGGCCCTCTTATGCTTCATCAAAAAATAATTGATTAATAATACTAAATCATGTTGTGAAAACCTAAAATCAAATATTAAATAAGTTTCTTTCCATTCATACCATAGCAGATTATTTAACTAAATAGCCAATCAACAGTACAATGTACAAAAATTTTTTTTATGTAGAATCTTTTTCAAAATAGATAACTTAAATTTTCAAAAATGTCAACGATCCAATGTCAATGATGCAATAACGTTTAATAAGAAAAATAAATGATATACAATAATGAATCACGTTGTAAAAATATAAAATCAAATCGTTAAGTAAGTTTCTTCCTTCTCATTCCGCACCACTGCAAATCGTATAACTAAATAGTAGTGCAAAGTATAACCTTCAGTACAATGTATAACCTTCAATGAAGATATTTACCTGAAGTATTCTGTAAATTGTCTGAATGTCAAAGTTAAACACCAAGCATAAAATAAAAGGAAGAATGTGACAAACATTAAAAACCTGAAAATTAATAAAACAAACTTGCATTGTTGGAAAAAGTGTTTTAAATATTATTATTTAACACACATGTATTCCTTCGAATCTCATGTATCCCTGTTCGATGAAAAAATACAACTATAACTTTAGTTAATAAAATCGAGCAATTTGACATAATTAATAAACAATGTAGAGATAAATTCAATCAAATAGAAACTCGTACGTGCTACGTGTATCAATCAACAACACGATTTACACGAATGAAACTAAAAGCGTTCTCAAAAAAACAAGCAAATTACAAAAACATTGCTTTTTTAAAACAGTTAACTAAATATTAAAACTATTGAATATCTTTTTCTTTAACGAATATAAGTTCTTATAATAATCTATAGAGATCATGTCTCAATTTATTAAACAGTTTTAGCAAGTACATATAAATATGCTACTACTATTTTAAAAATAAAATTTGTAATGAACTGATCAAACATAAAAAAATATAACATCGACATTAACAACCTTACAACGACAATCAACATCATTCTTGGTTTATTATATAAGTCTTCACTGTATTTTAAAGTGTATATATGTTGTACTTTAGCAAGTATATATATAAATATGCTACAACTACTATAAATAAAATATAAAGTATAAATGTCTGAATAAAAGAATAAATTTATAAAGAATAAGTTATCGTGTATTTAACACATGTGTATTTAAAGGCCCATGTATCCCAGCAAGATAAAAACAAATAAAAACGATAACATTTCAACAACCAACAAAATAAGTTTACAATAACAACCAACGTTAACCTTTTATAAAATATAACTTCAATGTATTTTCAAACACTTATATCAAGCATACACAAATATGCCACTACTATTATAAATCTCCACTACAAAACATAGATATTGAAAGGTATACATTTCTGAAAACAAAGAATAAATTCATAAAGAATTAATTAGTGTGTATTTAAAGCAATAGCAATTAAATAGCAGATATACCAAGTATACTACTACTACAAAAACAAAAATTTTATTAAAAATAATATAAAGCTAATCAAATCCTGATTTAAAACTTACTAAAGAACCTTTAACCAACAACAACAATCTTCTTTTATAAAAAAAAAAAATTTTACTTTTTACTTAAATTAAATTTTTAAATGAAATGAAAATTACAGTAAAAAAGATAGTTAAAATAGTATTTAATTCCAGAATATAAATATACTAATCAAAACTTAAAACGGTGTGTTGAAAAAAATGACAGCTTATGAAACTTACTATACGGAACAAACCAGTCTAAAATATAGCACAACACAACAAAGTTAGAAAAAACATAGTAAAAAAAATTTAAATAAAAAAAGAACAATTATGTAATCTTAACTTGAAAACAGTAAAGTAAACAAAAAAAAAGCAACCTAAACAAAGCCATAAAACAAAGCCATAAAACAAATAGCTGTGACCAAGTCGAATCTTGCGTTTTCTTTATGTAAAAAAAAAATGGCTGATTTTAAAAATTATCGCATTTTTGCGTTTTTTTTTATAAAATATATATATTTATATAATATATATATATATATATATATATATATATATATATATATATATATATATATATATATATATATATATATATATATATATATATATATATATTTTATTCACAAGTTTTAAAAAATTGTGAATTTTCTTGATGTCACATTTAACCTCTCTGAAAATTCATATAAGCCTTTCAAAAAACCAAACGATGAACTATTATATATTAACATTGACTCTAACCATCCACCCCAAGTTCTAAAACAAATCCCGATTTCAATTAATAACAGACTAAACCAAAACTCCTCAGATGAAAATGTATTTAATTCCTCTAAACGAATAAAAAGAATACAAAAAAACGAAATAGAACTAGAAATGTAATTTGGTTCAACCCCCCATATAGCAAAAATGTTTCTACTAACATAGGAAAAGTGTTTTGAAAATTGGTCAATAAGCATTTCCCGCGATCTAATAAATTACATAAAATTTTTAATCGAAATACAATTAAAGTTAGCTACAGTTGCACAAAAAATATGGAAAGATTTTTAAAAGGTCACAATAAGGCTGTGTTAAACAAAAAAGAAATCCTAAATAAAAAAACTACAGATTGTAATTGTAAACAAAAAATCAATTGTCCAATGAGTGGAAGTTGTTTATCAAAAAATGTGGTATATAAATGTGTTGTTTCCTCTAAGAATGTACCTGATAAACAATATATTGGCATAACAGAGGGTGAATGGAAAAAACGTTTTGCCAATCATAAGCAATCTTTCAAGAATAAAAAGTATCCAAAAGACACCATGCTGTTAAAATATATATGGGAATTAATAGAAAAAAATATTGCTGATTTTATACTGAATTGGTCTATCCTTAAAACAGCGCCTGCATATAACAATATTTCCAAAAAATGCATACTATGCCTACAAGAAAAATTTGAAATAATTACACATGCAAATCAAGAATGCTTATTAAACAAAGATCGGAATTAATTTCTAAATGTAGGCACAAAAATAAGTTTCTCCTAAAAAACTATAAAAATAAATGAGTTCAAATAATATTTACATTAACTAATTTTTTAAAAAAACATTTAAAAAAATAGCATTAGTAATCATTTCTAAAGAATTCTTTTTAAAATAGTGTCAGCAAATTCCACAAATGTGTCAAAATTTACAGTAGTTAAGACATTTGCAACTTCCTGTAATTTAATTTTTGGTATAAATTGAAGTTTTATTAATTTTATAATCCATTTCTGATGAATCTTTGTTGATGAAACACAGTTTTAAATGGAAAAAAATTTTGTTAAGTGATTTTCTACTAATATATAATTGCTCTGTTTTTTTAAGAAAAATCGACAAAATTGACAAAATTGACAAAATCTTCAAAATTGCAATCTTCAAAATTGACCACTGCAATTTTGAAGGAAGGTTCGGCAAACAATTTGCCTCGTAATCCTCGAGGACAGTAAAGAACTGGAAAATGGCGAGTTGTCTAAATTTTTGATTATTTCCATACTGTCCAGAAAAGTAATTTGTAAATTTGATAAGCGACAAAAATTAAATTAAACTTAATTTAAATTACTAGAATAAGATTAATTGTAATAACTGCAAGCCTACAACAGTAGTCTGTGTAATTCACTGTATATGTGTATGTGTGTGTTTAAGGTATGTATTTTGAATGAATCAACACTGGAAATATTGGACAACAACTGCCGCTATGTAAGAAAAAGACCAGGAAAAGAATTTCTTCCACAGTGTCTGGTACAGAAGGTGGAACAGTTGATTAAGATCATGATTTGGAGCGTGATATCTTTCAAAGAACCTGGACGTCTATACATTGTAGATGGCAAGATGAGTGCTAAACAGCACAAGAAAGTTACAAAAACTTGTCTGATTTCTCAACTATGGGACAACTCATTTACATGCAAGATGGGGCACCCTACCATATGGCAAACATTGTCTAGGATTGCTTTTTGACATCGTATGGAGGTGATGCCCTCCATACCATGTCAAAAAAGCAAGTAGTCCTGATATGAACCCAATTGAAGGGTTATAGCACAATTTTAAATACAGAGTAAAAGAGGTCACCACCACTAATAAACGTGACCTAATCGAACGCATTGGTCATGTATGATTTTACAACCCGGATATTACACAGTTAATTTCAAAATACTATACAAATATCCAGAATAGAATTGCAGCGCTTATAAAAGTCAAGAGTGGTGCAACCAAATAATGAAAACATATGGACAATGAATGAATTGTTCACAGTACATGTATGTTTCTGATTTTTCATTCTATTTGAACATGAGAAAAAAAAGCAGTTTTTAAGTTTAAAAAAACAATTTATTTGTCAGGTTTCTCAAGCACCATATATTCTTTTTCTGGAACGGCAAAAGACAACAGTTTGTTAAGGATGTTGTTCTTAACTCGGTATCTAGATCTCTATCAGCAAGAGACAAAACCACAGGGTGGGGAGCTATGATACCAAGTGTAAAGTAGAAGGTTCTTGTAGAATTTTTCCGAATATCTGCATAGGCTCCGTAATCATCTGACATTTGGAGCTGGTAAGCTATCTTTAAAGCTCTTAGTTCATTTGAAAGAGATTGAGTTGCCATAGGACTCTTCAGAAAAAATAGACCATGAAAAAACACAATGTAATTTGTAGCAGTGTTTATGTTCTTGAGAGTAGCAGGCACTACTGCACTAAAATTTTAATTTCAACTGCAAGTTGGTGCAAAAGAGTTCCTGGTCTAAATGCATCCTGAGACCATTCAAATTTGACAACTCTTTTAATTTTATTAACTTCTCTATGTTTGCGGCCATAGCTTCTGAGAGTGAAAACATAGAGGTGTTAGCTTGGACTTTTTGTTGTACCAAAAACAAGCTCCCATGACATGCAACACATGACTCTCATATATGTGATGTCTGCACAACAGCCACAGAAAAAGCCTCCTCAAAGCATGAACAATAGCATTCCTTATAGCTTCTTTGTTCTTTCCTTTGTTGCTAGCTGTGTTCTCAGCAAACACTCTAATGATTTGATCTGATAGTATTCAGAAGTACTTTGTATATATTGCTCATCATATTCAGAAATACTTTGAATGGCTATAGCCTGGTCGCTTCCCTTGGAGTTTTTAATATTTGGTATAAATTGAAGTTATATTAATTTGATCATTCATTTCAGATGAATTTTTATTGATGAAACACAGTGTTAAATGAAAAAAAAATTTGTCAAGTAATTTTCCACTAATTTTATATATATATATATATATATATATATATATATATATATATATATATATATATATATATATATATATATATATATATATACAGTGGTTTTCATAAATTTAGACGCGAAATTGAGAATAGAAATTTTTAGTTTAAGACAAAAAAAGTTATTCATAAATTTAGACGCACGATACATTAGGAGGCATAATACTGAAGCCAATCAATATTTTGTGTATCCGCCATTTTCTTTAATACAACTAAGAACTCTTCTAGGCATTGACTCAACAAGAGTTTCGCACATCGTTTCTGTGACCCTATACAAGTTCTCCTTAAGGACGTCCTTCAGCTCGCCGGTGGAAATTTGAACCTTTGCCAATTCACGGTCAATCCAAGCCCAAATGTTTTCAATCGGGTTCAAATCAGGTGAGTATGGAGGCCACGGTATTATCTTGATATTATTATTGTTAACCACTCCTTTGTATAGTATGCAGTATAGTGCAGTAGCGCCATCTTGTTGAAGTTTTCATGGTTTATCATTGAGCATAAGCAGGTCAATTGATGGAATTAGGTTGTTTTTTCAAGAACTTCTACGTATATTCTAGAGTTGATTTTTCCGGTGTATGTTTGGCACATACCAACATCTTTGTAATTGAAGCATGGCCAGATTCCTATCGAGCCTCCTCGACTTTGTAAAGTCGGTGTACCTGTCATAATACTTTTTGTGAGCCATTCTTTTCTGACTGTTATGTTGCATTTGCGATTGATAGACTCAAAGTTACTCTCATCACTCCACATAATGTTTTTCCATTGTTCTATTGTCCAATACCTCCTTTCACGACACCATTTTGGTCTCCTTTGTTTATCAAATGGACGCGGGAGCGGTTTTTTTAAAGCAGAGTAGACTCCAATCTTGTATTTGATAAGTATTCGGCGGACTGTGCTTTGAGAAATAGATGTATTTCGCGTTGTTTTGAATTCTGTGGTCAATCCTTTGTAACTAATTTTTGGATTAGCTCTGACAGCTCTATTAAGGGCACTATCATCCTTTCTGGTGGTTGACAAAGATCTACCTGGCCTCGTTTTCTCGCTAGCACCACCAGTATGAAGAAAGTTTTGCTTCGTTGCCCGAACGTATTTTCTCAGAAACTCCAATTAACCTGGCAATTTCTTCTACTACTTTTTGGTTCCTACTTTAATGTGAGCAATAATTTGCCATCTTTCACGTTGAGTGATACGTCTTTTGCCCATTTTTCGCGTCTTTTTAGTACAAAACTAACTTAACTTTTGTTTATTTATTAAATAATAATTAACTAATTCCAGGTAAGTCATATTTATATAAGGTTTTTTGACAAAATCAATTGATTTAGGCCTATTAATGAGAATTATGGGAAAAAAACTACTAATTAACTATCAATTAACAGGATATTAGACTTTTTTTGATTGTGCGTCTAAATTTATGAATAAAATAAATCAAGACTTATCAATTAACTTTTTTGTGTTAATTGGTATAGAGAATTAGTATTCTTGTAAGAAAAATGAAGGTATTCTATAATAGAGTTTTACTTCCTCTATTAAATTTTATATCAAACATAGCGGTAGCACTTTTTTTTATTTTTATTTTAAGTACAATTCTAGTTCCAGTCTTTTTTAACTAATAATCCTATTACTGATCATCCTGATTCCTGTCATATTTGTATACCCTGCAATTCTACAATCAATTCTTAAATCTGGTTGAGTGAGAGAACTGAGAGACTTCTTTTTTTTTTTAATTTATGCGTGGAGAAAATTATTTTCTTCTAAATTTTTTGAAGTGGTATACATTTGTTTAACTATGTTTTACTATTTGTTTTTATTTTAGATTATTGTTTCATATTTTAAGTGTTTGTAAAATCCCTCATTATATGAATCTTTTTTTTTTAGGCTCAAACTGACAAGAATGTGCCGAGAAATTTTTAAAGAAAGAAATTCATAATTTTTGTTTGTTTTGTTTTAATAGTTTCAGTAGAAAAGTAGCGAACCAACAGGCCTTTTTCACGTGTTCATAAAAGATTTTTTCAGTTTTTAAATTGTTATTTATCATTATAAATCTATTGCTGTTTGTGAGATAACAACTGGCAGAAAATTTTAATTTGAAAGAAAGTGAAGTATGTAGCCATTTTGAGAGGATAAAAATACCGGTGTGGATAAAAGATTTTTTTTTTTTTGCTGTTTGTTAAAGAAGCTCTAAGAAGATCAAACGGTCTTATCACTGAGTATCACCACATGAAGAATTGAGAAAAGTATGAATAGTTAGTAAAAAAAAATTACAAAAGTTGTAAACTGAGTTCAGTGTTAAAAAATGTGCTAAGAACAAAAGTAAAACAAATATGTATACTTAATAAAACATAATTTAATTACAAGTAGATAAAAATTTTCGCTGAATGAAAAATTTGCTGCTGCCAACATTGATAAAAAAACGCATTTTTTCAAACTCACTTTCAAAGTCAGCTCTAATTTGGAAAAGATCAGTACTCCAGTTACTACTTTTACTTCTAAACTTCTAATTCAGCCAATCAAACCTTTTAACCACTTGGCATTGAACAATGTGAACATGAATCCAAACAACATAAAAAGAAACCATACAGCACTACATTCAGGACGAGGCCACTTCATAATGTTATAGCTATTTTATTAAATATTGTTATTAAAAACATTTCTCAACAATAAAAATCTTAGAGTACAAGGTTGTTAGAATCAAGCCAAGAGCCATAGTATTAAAAATGCAATGTTTAATGCAAAATCGACTTGTACTCTGCTGCACACCTTTTACACTGCAGCCTACTGCCTATGTATTTCTTTTTTATTTACACTTTAACTTCCATGGTTCCACACTTGTGTGGTTTGGACAATTTTCCTTAATATCATTTTTTTAATGAAAATGACACGAAAAGTTTTTTCCTTTTCCTAGGTAGATGTTAGATCTTTTAGTTGCCTAGAATGGTTGGAGGTGAGATGAGTTGTGAGGTACTTTATGTTAGATCTTTGGAAATTTAATTATTTATTAATTTAGATTTAAAACATTTAGGAAATAAAAAAGTTTTATTTCCTAAATGTTTCAAATCTAAATACCAGTATACAATCTTTCTTAAAATCTTTAGTTAACAAAAAGTTTTGATATTATACAATTACTTACACTATAACAATCAGCAACTTGTCGATCTTGGTCGTAATCTTCAGCCGTTGCAAGCCTTGCTAATTCATCTGGAGCTAGCTTATCACAATTAGGATATAACTTGGCGCGATCATCTTTATAAAGTTCAGTACCAAATGAATTTATAGTAATCATCATTGCTCTGCGATCAGCTTCAAACTAAAAATGCACACAAATAAAGTGTTATGTACAACAATGACTGTTATTTTACTAGAAAATTGAAAAAATCCATTGTTGTTCATAGCCTAAATAAAATATAAAAATATTTAAGAAGGGAAGAGGGAAATTTTTTGCTAATATTATGTGGAAAGGAGTGGTCATATGTGAGTGTGTGCAAAGAAGGGTTCTTGAATTAAGAAAAAAAAAATTAAAAAAGTTTTATTCTTGCTTAAAGTGTTTTTTTTTATTAATTTAAGATTTAAGATTTCGCTGTATATTAAACAGCAATTAATTAGCAATTATTTGCAACACAAAAATAGTGGATAATATGAAGGAAAAAAAAGAGAGCTTTGTGAGTAAAATCAAAATTTTGAAATTGAAAGAAAATGATTTAATCATTTTGAGAAGGAAATTTAAGCAAGAGCAGAAAGTTAAATGAAAATTACAGTAAAAGAGATTAGTAAAATAATAGTACTAAATTCCAGAATATGAATAAATACTAATCAAAACTTTACAGTCTAAAATGCAACACAACAAAGTTACAAAGTAAAAAAATTATCTAATTATATAATATAAAAATAAATTAATACCAACAGATAACTAAATATCAAAAAGCCTTTCTACCGGAAAAAGGAAAGGCTTTTTCTATGATTTAATATTTAGTAGAAAGGTTCTAAAAACCTCTGTATCAAAAAACGCATGAATGGGTAGGATTGGCACTACTATTATTAAGTTCAGTATTATTATATAGAGAAAAAAGTAAACATGTATACTAACCGATAAAATAATTTTAGTAACCAAAAAAACTACCCCCACGCTTATTTTTTTTGAGGACCTATATTTTTGTATATATTTATATACTTTTTTTTGTATACATACATATATGTATATATATATATATATATATATATATATATATATATATATATATATATATATATATATATATAATATATATATATATATATATATATATATATATATAAATATATATATATATAAATATATATATATATATATACATTTTTATTTTTTCTATTTTGGGGTGCATTACGAGGTGCCACAGCATAGGTATTGCGCTTGGGTTGACCTTTGGAACGTGCAAAGAAAAGATTAAAGTTTGTTTCATCTATCCAAATTGAAACTTTGCCATCACCAAGCAGTTCACAAATGTTTTGAACGTGTTGCTTTGAGCTTCTTTTTCAACCTCTGTGTTCATTTGCAAAGGTTCCTAATAAATGTCTTTATAGGTAAGAAAGCGCGACCATCAAGTGCTCGGTGTTTCGTAGAAATAGCAACATCTACGTGAAGGTCATTGTATATTCGGGCTTTGATTTCGTTTAAAGTCATTTGACAATAGTTTTTATTTCAATCTTGTATGGCATCAAGGTGATTTTCAGTAAGCTTCTTCTTCTTGTACCCTCCGCATTTCCCTCGCTCCATATCATCTTTGACAATGTATCGAGGTGTTGTGTGAACGTTGACACCCATGACTGCTGCAATTGCTTTCCAGTCGCCCCCAGCATTGGCTGCATCGCAGATGCGTTGGCGTTTGGCAGCAGTGACCTTTTTGTGGTGGCCACGTTTTGGAGCAGCAGTGATGGGTTGTTGATTGTCTTGAGTAGATTTTATTAAATTTAAAAATGAAAGATTTTATTCTAACATTTACCTATGATGAATTTATTAAATTCAGCTTAATAAATTCATAGAATTCATTTGGCTGATTAAATGATACCAAAATTGGCCAACTTAAAATAAAAATTGGCCAAATTAATGTGACAATTTAGAATGAAAAAATGATAATTTAAAACGAAAAGTCCCAAATTAAAAGGTTACACTAAAAAGTTAGTTGAGTGGCCACGATTGCTCTAAACTCCTCTATAGTCCTCTTTTTAAAACAATTTTCTTTAAACCCTCTAATATCCTTGTTTTTTTATGAAGATTTTGTTTGGCCACTTCGTTATTTTAGTTAGACTTAAACTAATCTTAACTCCAATCCTTAACAAAAACAATGTGATTTCAAATTATATTCATAATATTTCACTATGGGCTAAAAATCAAGATGTAATCAATATTTTTTATCAGTTAATACCAGGTAACACTAAAATCTGGATATTACCATGATCACACAGACTTCACCATTTAAAGTATATCATATTCATGTCCAGATTTTATTGTTGTCTTTTATTATCTGGTATTATCTGTAGTAAGTAAACTTCAACTTAAAAAGTTGATTTTTTTTTATTTAGTTAACTTTAGTTTGATGATTATGATTGTCTTTTTAGGCAGCATTGTAATTGGTGATGGTAACTTAATAGAAGAACAGGTTACTATTATTAACACTCATCCTGGTCGCGTATTAGTAATTGGTCACTGCAATGTTTTTGAAATTGGTGCCCATGTAGAAGCGATTTCTATTGATAGCAATAATGTTTTTGAAGCCAAAACATTTATTGGGCCAAACGTTGTAGTAACAGATGGTTGTGTTGTTGGAGCGATATGTCGATTGACTGGAAAAGAAAAACTAACTGAAAATATAGTGATATATGGAGAAAAATGTTCAAGAAGAATTGCTTTTGAGAAAACTGCTCCACAAATACTTCAGTTAGATTTTTTAGCAATAATTCTTCCAAATTACCACCACATGAAAGTAAAGAGTAAATGAAAAGTGTTTTTCATTTTTATGTTTAAAGCAACATGCAACTAATCGAAGTTAAAGCATATTTTCTATTGCACAAGCATACCAAATTTCACATCAATAAAATGAAATTCAAAATTATAAGAAAAAAGAGAATCTGCTAATTTTTAAATCTTTAAAACTCGATATATTTATATCTTTACTGCAAATTGCAAATTACTGCTTGTTAAATTATAAACAAGAAGAAAATTTTTTTTATCAAGTATACATTTCTAGGGGAAGACAGGGAACATTTGACCTTTTCAAATATTTCTCAACATGCCTAATATTACCGCATGGATCTTTTATAAATGTATATAAGTATTGATCCATCTTTAAGAGCATACACATTTATTTAGAAACAAATATGATTATTGATATAAAAGGTTATTTTGTTATTTTTTGAAAAATCTTAAATGCCCAAATTTTGTTGTTATTTATTGCTTAACGATATCATGAGTAAGAAACTTAATTGTTACGTTTCCTTAAAAAAAATTAATTTGGTTTTTATTAATGTTTGTTTGCATATAACAATTGCGGGGTAAGTTCGACCTACCCATCTGGGAAACATTCGACCAGTGGTTGTTTAGTTGTTTAGTCGCATTTAAATGTCATATTGTTGTTATTTGATTACTAGTGCTTTATCACTTTCAATTTAATTTTGTTACAAAAATCGTTAATTATATATATAAATTGCAACAATACCACTTAAAAATACAACTGGTGAGTCTTGTCTACAATTAGCAACTTTACAATAGAAATGCTACTAAACGAAGGAAAAATGCATAGTGTGACTTTTGTCAATTATTAGCAAAGCTTATTATTGAAGCAAATCGATATCACCACAGGTTGAAACGTTAATTTATCGCATTCATTCAAACAGTGCCATGGCTTGGCCCCCAAAACGTGTAGTTTGGGCCAAAAATCATTAAAAATACCTTCATTATTACGTGTTACTGTCTCCCAATCGAGGTTTGGGTAGGGAAGCTACGGCTCTCCTATGAAGACAGAAAAAACAGCATGGTTATTTTTGTTTAGATACATTTTCGCAAATTGCATTGTAAAATAGTTGTTACGTGTTATTTATACATATTAAAAGTTAAACCCTTAAGGTAGGATATTATACCAAAAATGGTCATATGTGGTATAGTTTGCTACCTCAAGGGTATAATGTTCTGCCTTAAGGATATAATTTTCTACCTTAAGGTGTAGGATATGTGATATACCCTTAAAGGTAGGATATGTGATATACCCTAACTTCTAACTTTTTTTTTTTAGTGTGCGCGGTGGCTTTTGTTTTAAACCTTCCCGTATACGATCGTAAAGCGAGATTTTAACTCATCAGTTTTGTAGGAAATCAGTGTGCTGAATACGAATTCAACAACAGTTCGTACGCAACTGTCAGAAATGTACATTAAAAATTTTAAAAACATTTTCAAAAAGTTTAGCTATTAATAACAACAGCATCAGCTGTGAGTATTCAATTGCTGAATAGAATGTTACCATTATTTGTTTTACTGGGTGGGTCTGAATAGAATGTTACCATTATTTGTTTACTGGTTGGGTCAGCGTTGTTTCGAACGGGAAAATTATAGCTATGTTGAATTTTAAAAAATATATATTTTGTCCAAAAAGTCAAAAAATGGCCACATAAAGTGAGTTTTTGTGAAGGGTAATTTAACAAAAATTAGGCACTTTTTTCATATTATGGACCAAGAATGTTTTTGTTTGTTTTTATCTAAATTTAAAAATAAGGGGAGTTTTACATTTCTGTGAAGAATTTTGTAATATTTAAGTTTTGGAGATAACATTAAGTTTTACAAAACCGATGCTATTCATTTTATCTATCTTTTTTACCAGTAATAGATAGACACCAGCCGATATTTTTATAATTTTTGTGTGTACACTTGTAAAAAACAAATTGTAAAATTCAAAAAAAAATAATTGTCGTTGTATAAATCACAATAATAAAAAAATTTTTACAAGAAAAAACTGAGCTAGGTTTTTGTAAAGTTTACATCTGGATGTTATAAACAAGGGCATTAGTAAAAACCAAATTTTTATCTCACCATAAATTTTTATGTGTTTGTGGGGCAGGTTGTCAGAGTCCTATATATACTGTAATAAATTTTATTCGGTTATTAGATTGCTAATTTAATCTGACACGACTAAATCTTTATGCACTTAAGGGATATACAGCTAGATATTAAACAATTTAACAGTTTAAGAAAACAACTTTTGACATAAAGTAATATGCAATGTAATAAAAATAGAAGTTTTACAAAAAAAGTTTTGACAAACCCCAAAATAAATAGAAAATAGTATTTACGTTGGCGTTAGTTTTAGAAAGAACAAAATGAAACTTTTAGAATAGTTGTATTTTAAAAAGAACAGATTTTATAAACAAAAAACAAGGTCTGAGGACTTATGTGCCAAAGTTGATTTAAGAAAAAAGTGTATTGTGATTTGAAAAGTTAAATACTGACTTTTTTCTTAATTATAAATAAACATTCTGGGTACGTTCCACTTAAAACCCAGCTTTTATTGAAAAAAAGATACGTTAAAATTTCAGAAAAAAAGCTCAAGTAGTTCTCCTGTAAGTGTGGCATATTGAAAAATCTCAAACTGAGAAAACGCTCCAAAAAAAAAAAAGATAATTATAAAATATACAAATGTACAAAATAGTACATATCAGACTCTAATAAAAATTAAAAACCTGTTTTATAATATGAAACAGGCGGTTTTATATAGATAACATTTAATGTTTTAACTTCCTATTCTAAAGTTTTGTCACTTCTTTTGATACACTTGACAAAAATACATCATTTGCAAGTGACAAGTATGTTACAGCAACTTGGGTTGGTCCTAACACTAGTCAACTGCCCTTTAAAGTAGCTGGTGAGAGTGTCAGTACAATTAAAAGTGTGAGGTTGATGGTTAGATTAGTCACTATGAGTTTTATGCTATAAGATAAAGTGGACAAATGGACGGTAAAAGAAAACAGCTGCTTGCAGTAGACTAGCTATAAAGGTTGCAGTACTAAGATATTTATATATATGGATTTAGATGCGCAAATTTATGCTATTTTATAAATTAAGAAAATACTTTACCTTTCTGTTAATGATAACTCATTGGGACGCTTTAAATCCATACCACCATAAATAATATTTTTTAATGCCAATTGAATCAAAGGAAAATTGTGCTGAGAATCGGTTAAACAAAGGAGATTGTCATTTTTGTAATACTGACTGTAAACTGTTACGCTTAAATTAAAGTTGACCTAAATTAAAATAAATTTACATCAATATTAATAAATTGATTTTGATTAATACTATAATAAAAAATTTTGAAAAAATTGTGATATTACTTCAATACTTCAATACTACTTCAATAAATGGAAGCACTTATAAAAAGTTTATACGTTTATGAAAAAAATTTGTATAAAGCGTTCAAGTGTGTTGAATTAAAGATTATTTCGAGTTATTATGAGTTTCTCGAAGTTGCGCGAGATCACAATACCAGAAGTGAATTTCAAAGTTTATTTAAATCAAATCATTGAAACTTTGCAGTAACGAAGAAAAAAACTATTTAGTGCAAAGTGAAACTTTCGATGTTGGTGGTAGATCTTCATAAGTGCGAAGCAAGTTTAAAAATCGACATAAGTGCGAACTGGCATAAGTTCAAAGATTCACTTATAAAGATTCGCACTTATGCTTACACAGTGTTTGCAAGTTCTTGTGGCGCTTATGCCAGTTCGCACTTTTGCCGATTAGCAGTTATGCAGGTTTTTTCAAATTCCTTTGGCGCACTTATAGCAGATTACACTTATGCCAGGGTTTGCTAGTGCTTGACACTTATGCAGATTTGCACTTATGCTAGTTTGCACTTATGCAAATTCGCACTTACATCATTTGTACTTATGCAAATTCGCAGTTATGAAATTCGCACTTATTCAGTCGGCCCATGAAATCTTAATCATGCGGCACATAAATAAGGTATATAGATAAAGAAGGTGTAAAAATGGTGTCAATAAACTCAACACCTCAACTTGATATATCAATTGTAGCTGCTTGCACACAAAAAAAAATGCACTGTTGACAAGTTGGGTATTTTCTATAGTGATAGATACCAGTTCATTATTGTTTGTACGCAAAAAGGTTGCAACTGTACCTCTCTTTTTAGCAATATTATTAAACCTTGTACTATCAGATAATTCAATAAAGTGTTCTTCAGGGTTAAAAAACCCAATAAAAGTAAAATATTCATCATCAGGGTAGGCCCAAAAAGGTGTTATATAGGTGGAGGGGGGTTGTTTCCATGATATTTTTCGACTAAAAAACAAAATTTGAGTTCTGCGACCTGCCGACAAAGGCCAAGTGCGCCAACTGGTTCAACTAAAACTCATTGTATACACCCCACGCACCCCATATATTCAACTTTGCTCATCATTATTTACTATGTAAGTGGTTTCACCACTAACTACAAGAAAAATTTTGTTTTGGATCTTTACATTGCTCTTCATTTATTTCAAATGCATTGGTATGTTTTTATACATAATCATAGTCTTAGCTTTACTTTTTTTTTTTTCCTGCAGGATTTATCATTGTGAGTATTTGATTTGCAATAATTACCCAACAACCAGTTTGAAAACAGAACACACCATTTGACGGTTAGATTTCCAAAATAAAGTAAACAATACGTCACCAATCTCGTCAATATCTAAAAGGTCAGCGCAAGAAAGTATCATTCAGAATACGATCAAAGTCCGCACTTAATTTATACTAATCATGCGAAAGGTTTATTTTTAAATTATGCGAATGTCGAAACGCTTTAAAAATAGCTGTTTACAAAAGTTCTTCCGTCGTAAACGTAATAAGATTATCTCAACTTAGTTAAAATTCATGTGACATAATAAATAACTAAGTGTGATAAAATTTGACACATAACTTGTGTGAAAAAAGTTAAATTAAGGTTGTTAACTGGTAAGCAACATCCAAATTTTACTTAAATTAACTTGATTATACATACTGAATGAAACTATACATACATACTGAATTTATATTATATTATACATACTGAATGAAAATTTGAATGTCGCGTTAAAGGTAAAAAAAAAGTAATCAATATATATTTTTTGATTTATTTTATTTACATATGTTTGTAGACTTGTTTCTATAATTACTATTTTTTTTTAGTTGAAAATAGTATTAAATACGAAAAAACAAAAAAGTTAAAACATACTGAAAAATCCAAAGTCAAATGTTATCATTAAACCAACTTCAAGTATAATTAAAAAAATGCATGCTGAAGACAATTCAGATTCTAATATGAAACTGGTAATAAATGGTATGTCTCAGCAAAAAGGAATATAAAAAAGTTCCACGTTTAACTATGCAGGCCACTATCTATTGAAAATCTAAAATAAGAGCATAACCAGGGAAAAAGCCAATTAAAGGTGATCTTGAAAAAAGTATTATGCTGGCAATTGTACCCAAATAGGAATTAGTTTTTGAAAATAACATTTATTAATTATGCTGCTAAGTTAGCAAAAAAAAAAAAAACTGGTAGCAACTACTTAAAGAGAGTCATGGTTGTGCAAGTCTTCGTTGTCGAGAGCCAATATATTCTTTGCCAAAATTATGTATAGACAGGGGGAAAATTTTAAAATACTTCACATCTTTGGAGAGACTGATACAAAATGAGAACTTATTTAATAAACTAATATGTATTTGGAATATGGATGAAACAGGATCACAACTAGATCATACACCAAAATGTGTTGTTGTAAGTAAAAGGATCAAAATATATTCAGAGTCAAACAAGTGGCAACAAAGAAACCATTACTAATATAGCTTGTATAAATGCAGCTGGTCATACCACCTCATAATAGTGAAGGAGCAACATTGAGTGTTTCTTGCTGGACTAAACAAGGTTTTGTTAAGTTACGGTTTGAAAAATTTTTTTTTTTCAAATATTAGTTCTGCAAGGCCACTGATTTTAATTCTAGAAAGACATGAGGTGTAAAACTTCCAGTTCACATCCACAACTGGTTGCAGCTTTTGGTCAGCACAGTTTTAAAGCCACTAAAAAATATGCCTTCTGATGTCTATCAAACAATGATGAATAAAACTATAGGGGATAAAGTTTCACATTCTAAGTTATTTGGTTTATTTTCTAAAGCGTATCAATATGACATCACAACAATGCAAGAACTCAACCTGGAGTAAAAGATGATTCAATTGATTTTTCTATTCGAGACAATACTGTGGATATTAATACAAATGTAAGTTTTGAAGAAGTAAAGGTTAATAAATCAACATTAGTTAAAAAAGGTTCGTTTAATAGTTCATTGGTGCTTCATGGTTTTAAATTGTAAGTATTTTTTTGAATTCTTTTGAATAATAAAAAATAGCCTCTCACAACACATCAATAGAACTCAAGTTTTCATTCCCATTTAATGGTTCATCTAGTCTATTAGACAAAGACTCCAATATTTTCACTTATCCTTCACTACAAATTAAACAAAAGAAGATTAACTCAAAAACTCTGTTTTACAGTTGTTTTTTTTTCACATTACAGTCTTACAACACGAAGCTTGAAGACAGCTGCAAAAGTTGTGAAAAGAGAAAAGTTGAATAACAAAAGGTATTAAAAGAAAAATAAAGGAAAACTGTGAACTATAAAAAGAAGTTAGCTGAGATATCAAATTTGAAAAAATCAACCTCTATTGAAGAATTAAAATATTGAAGATATTGAAAATTATCAAGATATTGAAGAAAATGATGGTATTTAGCAATAAGTTTTTTTAACTTTTTTTCGGGGTTCATTACCTGCACTTAGCATACAATGAGTTAAACTGAATAAATTATATTGATTTATTTTTTAGTTTTGTTTTATATCTAAATAATTGCATTAAAATAAATAAATTTTCAATGCTCTATTATTCTGTTCGACGTGTTTCCCATTTACGGATCATTGGCCAATAAATGGTTAAGACATTTGCTAGTATTTGATATAAAATACAAGTCAGTATTTGGTGAAATCTTTATTACCTGCATTATATGTAATTTGATGTTGCGATAGTTACAATAATCCTTGCTTAAATTGAAAGAGCTTTTATTGATCTAAAATTTATATTAAAAATAACTAAAGTATATATGTGATATATACTTCAATTAATTTCTGCAATGGGTATTTCTTATAAAAATGTGGCCTATAACTGGCGAAGTTGTTTGCACTTTTTTTTAAACTGAATAAATGAAGCTTTTGTGTGACCTAAGGGGGAGTTAATTAAAATTGTCCTATTCATTAAGAGGAGTACCTTAATGAATAGGGCAGTTCTCGTGAAATGCTCTTTTTAATTTCATAAAGTTGCTTAACTTATATATTGAAAACAGTTTGATGACCATTAACTCTTGCACTATTATGTACTTTTGGTAAAAAGAACGATTTAGTAGACCTGGTCATTTATCCCATTTATTTAGAACTACTCATTAAAATGGACAAAAAAATTATTGAATGGGACAAATATAAAAGATTAAAAAATGAAATGAGGTCAGTAGTAAGTTTCAAGTAAGTTAAGCTGTAAAGGTTGTTTCTACCACTTAGGGTGCCAAAAAGGCAGCGCATATGGTATACATTTACGCAATAGGAGTGCCAAAACTTTTTTTTTAAGGATTAATAAAGTAGGTATAAAAATTTTATAATTTTCAGTATGTATTCTTTTCAGTAATACTTCTTCCACTGACGGGTCGATTTTACGAACGAAGTACAATGTTTTCTTCACGCCATTATGTCCTGTAGATCTATGAACGTGCTCGATTTCTTTGGAGGATAGCGAAGTACTAATAATACCACTTGCTGCCATTTCAGATGGTTTATCAACCAATTTTAACCAACTATTAGACACTCTAGTAAGGGCATCGGCCAGGTTAAATTCCGTAGCGACAAGCCTAATATCTACTTTGAGTTGGTGTACTGTTTTTGATGTACTGTTTTTGATAAAAAATAATCCTATTAAAACGGAGAATATTAAATATTAAAAAAAACTAGACTAATAACAAAAAAGGAAAAAGTGAATGAGCTGACATGAAAGATAATGAATAATTAAAATAACACAACATTTAATGATCAGATTCTGATCATTAAACGTTGTGTTATCTCATTTATTCCTTCTAAGAAAGGTGATAGAAAATAAAATATAATAAAAGGATGTAAATAAATACTATGATAAGACAAAAAAAAATGAAGTCACTTGAATAATAGCAACAAATGCAAAATGCAACAATAGTAAAAATAATTAGCAACCACAAAAAACCACAAAAAAAAAAAAAGCATGACAATATAAACAGTACACATATGTCTGTATTGATGTACCAATGTTTTCAGAACAGTCACGAGTTATCTGATTAAATTTATCCGTAGGCCCTGATTCGAGATCCTCAAGTTGATCTCTTACGTTAAATGGGCTATGGGGATTGAACCACGATAAGATCTGAAAATACACAAATTCACGCTTAATTTTCTCTGCACAAATTTTTTTTTTTTTTTTAAATATCAAACATCAAGACACATTTTTTTCTTCCATTATATTTGCAATATTCTTGAGTATTCTCCTTAACACCATTTCGTTTGATGCGTTTGTCCTCAATCCAGATTTTTCTGCGAGTGTGTCGGTAACTAAATGGAACACCGCTTTCGAATCGGTGCAGATATGCAAAACTTCCATTTTCGAGTTAAGGCCCATATTTAATCCTTTAATCACTGTATCAAGTTTGGACATGTTTATATGCGCTGTGTATGTTTTCTTAACCGACCTGCGTCTTCGATTATATTGCCATTAAACTCGACAACCACGTCTAGTACGATTGAACTAGCATCTACCCAATTTGTTACCTGACGTTTTTGTCAGGGCGTTTGCTGTTCTTTTAACATACGACAACGCTACACGCAACCAACCACAAACTGGAAGATTTCCTGTCATTCTTCCGCACAAAAAAAAGATATTACGTCTTGTTAACGAATTCGGAATTTCACAAAAATCGTTATCTCTTCTCCAACATAACTTTTTGCTTTCCATTCTGACTTGTAAACCAAGAACTCTCGCTCCATCGGATACGCGGACCGCCGGCTTACAATTAAGCCCAAAGATTTCCAAATGATCAAGTACGCGACAAACAGGTACTATGTCTTCAACAAAAGTATCATTAATGTATGATGACGTTCCTTTCCAGATTGTTTCACCTTGCGATAGCACTTTGTCTAATACCGCTTTCGCTATGACTGGCGCAACGTTTAGTTCGAATCCCAAACGTGTTAAACAAAACTTTGTCCACGGAACACAGCATTTTGGTAAGTCCAGAGTTTCTCATCGATTTTTAGTTGCATATAAGTTGAAGATAAATCAATTATTGAAATATTTTTTCCAAACCGTCTCTAGTCTTGAAGTTTGTCAGCACACGCATCTGTGTTCGCAGTGAATGCTTCAATAAACGTGTTCAGCTCCCTGAAGTCTAATACTGGTCGCACTTTTCCTTTGTTTTGCTGCACCACTGCCATGAGAGGAACCAAACCCTTTATTGGACCGTGTTTCTTTAAATCGTACTTTTGAAGCCATTTTTTCTCTATCCACCCTTCAATTTCTTTTTCGTAATTGTGTTTTATGCCAACAGGGATAGTGTATTCAGCAATCTTATTCACTAGAGTTTCAGGTTGAGAATTATTGTTCCATTTCCACGCAATTATCCATTCTCGATTTTGTTTCTTAAACAAAGCTGTAAAATCCCGAGATATTATATTCGTATTACTGACATCTTTTGAAATATCACCTTTTAGTCCAAGTAAACATGATTTGTTTCTTCCCATAAAACAAACATCACGAGTTGCGGATATTGATACTCCACCAAAAGCCACTATTCCATACCCATCAAAAACAATAACTAAGTGGTTTGAAGTCAACTACAAGTGCTTCCACAAAAACTTCATTTTCATTAGGTGTGACAATTCTAGTTCGGCTAACGTTCTTCGTACTGTTGTTGTTGTCAATTAACAGTTACCACGCTAAGTATTTTCTTCGTAATTTTTGGCGCACATTATTTATAAATGATGCAGCAGGTACATTCTGAGTCGATTAACACATTCCGAGAAACGCCATTAATGTTCAACCGTATAGCAGGTAACGCCATTATTGATTGTTTAGGGAGAGAACTGGCGCAAACATCTTCTCTCTCGGCACGTTTTTTGGACACATTCTTGATGTGTCCTTTCTCTTGACACGAGTAAGACAAAACATTGCTTGTCTCCCGTCTTCGACCCGACTTGTTTCGATTACTATTTCTTCGCAGATGACTATCTCTTGCAAAATGAATGGGGAGTTAACATTCGTAACAATTTGGTTGCGTTTGATCTTCAAACAACCTCGGCTCAGCACGTCTGTAGTTTACATACCAGTTCAACTTTTTCCAGCCATTCTGCGACTGATTGTTGATCGTTTCCACTTAACTCCGGAATTAACTTTAAATCAACTTTAGTCGACATTTTAGCCGAAATAGCTTTTTGTTTCACATCAAAAAGAACTTTATGAGTCAAGCGTAAAACGCCTCTCTCTTAACGTAATTCAACATAATTTATATACTAATTCTCTTGATATTTACAATTATGTCTTTACATTATATACAAATACGTCTATATACATATACAATTATTTACAAGTAACTCAAATCGATCGTTACCTTTAAAACAATCATTAACTATAATTACACTTTACAACAAAATACTTGAACTCAAGGGATTTCATTTATTAAAATATTTAAACTAGAGAGACAATTGGAGTTAAGCAATTTGAAAAATTATATCATGAATTAAAAGTAAATCCTTAAATATTTTTTACGTTGTCATAATTATTTGTGATATAACGAAATATGATAAGTGCTAAAAAAACATATAATTAAGATTTACAATCGTAATAAAAGCTTTTATTGATAATGACTATCACAAAAACAACATGTTGTTTTTGTTATATATTTGTCATCAATGTTACAGTATAAAACTAAAGAGCTGAAACACAATCAACCATAAAAACTAGTTTTGTAATGTTACCATCGGCAACTAATGGTAATACCAGTAAACATAATCATTTTTACCTTAATTATGTAGAATTCCAATTTCTCCCTAACTGTTATCTGATGATTAATAGAGTAAATTTCACATCATATAAATTTACTAAATTAAAACCATGTTTCAACAGTAGGCAAACTAATAAAGCAATGACAAACGCAACTAAAAAAAAAAGGAAAATTGTTATGTTTAAAAAAATTATTATATATTAAAAAAATATATATTCATTGAAATGTAATTAATAATAAATACTTATTACAAATACTAAGATTTATACTTAGACTGAAACTAAAAGTGTTTACGGTAAAAATAAATAAATTGAAATACAACAACACCACTTTCAGAGTTGAAAAAGAACCATTTAGTTTGAAAAAATTGATCTTGTTCTTGAACATGCCTTTACTTAACCAGATCATCTTACTTACTTAACCAGACCATCTTAATTAAGGGACTCTTGACTAAAATAAACCTTATTTAGGTAACACAACTTTTTAGGCATTGCTATCCTTCAAAAATCATGTATTCCTTTAAGACTATATATTAGAAAATTAGAAAATGAAAAACTATTTAAATAAGATTTTTTATCAATCATACACTTTTTGCCTACCATAACAAAAAAAAAAAAAGAAAAGAAAAAATACTAAAGTAAAACTAAGTAGTACTAAAAAAAAAAAAGTACTAAAACTACATAAAAAAGGATTATAAATGTTAAAGTCAAAATCTCTTTTAAGTTAAAGTACTACATGGTAAAGTTATTGTGCATTGCGAACAAAACCATTCAACACTCTCACATTCTAAAATAAAATCAGGTATGCGTTCACAAACACGATGAAACCAACATTCACATTTTCCACATTGCACCATATGCCTAAATGTATTAACACATAAAAAACAGTCAAAAAAATGTGAATAAAAGTAATGTGTGTAAATAAAATAAAAGTAATAAGTGCGTGCGTGCGTGCGTGTGTGTGTGTGTGTGTGTGTGTAACTAGTTAGATTGAAAAGCTAAAACATAACTTAAATAATTCACTTACTTATCTTTGACAACTTTATCAGAAGCCATCCAAATTTGCCGACATACGCAATAAAGAGTAAAATTAAATTCTTTTTCTTTGCAAAATCTGGTCAATTTTCCAGTCTTTGGAAACTCATTTAAGTGGTTTTCTATAACACTTTTAAATAAATGGTTTCTCATTTCATCATTTTCAAATGAAATGTAGTGTGGATTTGAGCCGGTACAAGCAATGTGCTGTGCAAACGCCAATGCAAACAAACCACAGTCTACACCATTTGTTTGTTGTTGCACAGGTAAGACTCGTACTTTCAAACTGTCTTTGGTGCACTGCATTATTGCACAAATTTGTCTGACAACATAGTTCTTTATTTTGCCCTTAAACATGCTGTCTAACAGAAATACCTCACCTTCAGAGCACCCAAAAGTGCTTATTGTCAGCCAGTGTACATCACCATCATGTAATACCTGTACAAAGGAGCCCTTTACCACACAAAATGACAAATTTTGCCCCAAAACTGGATCCTGCAGACCAGAAACACCAGTTATCATTTTTTGTACCGAATGGATAACATTGTCTGACAACATCTGATGGGTTGTAATATCATTCATATCATCTGATGAGAGTTTTGTCTGAGGAAGTAAAACCAGTTTTTCTACTAAATGTTCATCATTGTTATGTGAAATAACTATCTCATGGTCAACAACAAACCTTTCTTTGTTTACAGGCTCATCAACAATTTTATGTTCAATCGAGTCAACTAAGTAACTCTCTGCTACTATAAACACTTTAGAAGCATTTGATGTTTTTTCTTTTTGTGATCCAACACGCTTAGTTTGAGCTTTTATTGGTTTCCGTACAGGAATAGAAATATGTTTTTTGCTTAATTTATTATTTGTTTGAGTGACAGGAATCCCAGATTCTCTTACTCTTCCTTTGTTTAGTTTGTCTATTAGAGTGGAAAGAGTTTTATGTAACATCACTAGTTCATCAGAGTTTGCCTCAAATTCAAATGATAAGTTCTTAATAGTATTAAGCATCTCCCTAACATCGACACCAGAATAAATGGGAATATGTTTTTTACATATGTCATTCTGATCTTCTACAGTTGTATTTTTTTTTAAAGACAAAGATGACTCTTTTAAAGGTGAAAGCAACTTTGAAAAATTGAAAGGTTTTTTTTCATGGAATATATCATAGTTATCTTCATCTAAATTTAAGAATGGAGAATTTACATAAAGTTTTGATAATGTATTCCATGACCAAGCAGGATACTTTTTGAATATAGCAAAAAAATGTTTGCAGGGATAGCCTGTTGATATCCAATCATAACAAGTACATTTTGGCATAATATTTTCATCACCAAAATGCACAAAGTATTTTGTAGAAGAATCAATGGTACTAGATACAGTAAAGATACCATGTTTCATCATTACAACTGTGTTCAAATCCATATAATCAGCAGTAGATTTTCGCAACAAGCAATGCTTAACTAAACTACGAGGGCGATTATATAAATATTTTGGCACCCAACAGCCATATCTCCTGTATCTTGCATCCATTTTGAAGTTGGCATCAGTGTAGCTAAATTGAATAGATAAAACTTAATAAAAATAAAAAGATTATATTAAAATCATTACTGTGAACTTTTAAATTGACAATAGTCCCTTTCAAACATTAGTTCAATGACTTAACTTTTCTTTTAAACTAACCTTTCTAGCTTATCAGTGAAGAATTCTTCAATTAATAAAGTTAACATGCCTGTCAAAGAAGAGTTGTTATATTTCTTTAAATAGCAATACTTAAATGACTCATTTTGTCTTTCAACACCATTGTTTGTGTTGCAATTAATTAGAAGACGATTTTGCCTATACCACCAGATCCATCTCTAAACAATAAGAAAGAAATTCTACTTTTACATACCTTACCTTAAAATAATACAAACCAAACCAAATGATTGCCACAAAATGTATTCTCAAATAAAGGTTTAATTATTTAAACTCATGTTTAATAATAAATACCTTTTTTATAGGCATCCAATACATTTCAACATAATGTTTTAATTTAGAAAAACCATCTTGACACCAAAAGTCAGAAAGCTCTAACGCTTTTATAGCATCTACTTCTTCTTCACAAGATCTTGACCAAGCTATACATCTTAACAATTTTAAAATATCTTCTTTTTTACTAAAACAACCATTGGAAGTTTTTTTTATCCAACGATCCCATGCCTGTTCTCTATGAAAATCGCAGATGAATACTTCACACCCTAATAAGAGAACAAAATTTTATTTAAAATGATTATGAACTTAAATCACATGAAATATAAAAAATGATTTCTTTAAAGAAGTTAATAACTTAAAAATTAAATAAATAAATACAGATTGGAAAAACACACCAAAAAAAACAGATTCCAAAGCACGTATCTCCTCATTACAATAGTCAGTCATGCAGTATAAAGGTTGAAAATCAAGATTCCAAGATTTGATGACATTAAGTGCTTTTTTTATTGTATCAAAAGTTTCACTTTCAGATACAAATGTTGCAACTATTTGAAAATCAACATTAGTTTTAACAACTAAGAAAAACAATGGTAATGAATATCTAGTGGTCTTATATGTTGCATCTAAAAACACCATTTCATTACCATATTTATTTAGAAGTTTTTTTTGCCAACCAGCTTGATAAACAAACAACAGCTCATCCTTACTATGACTTCTTTTTGGATGGTAATGTATTTTGACAGTGGCGTCAGAAACCTTCCATTCATTTATTTTGTTTTCTAAACAATCTTGATCAATGTTTGAGAATCTGAAAAATTAATAAATCTAAAAACTTTTTGATAATATGAAACATCTAAAAGTACTAAAAATTAAATAAAAAAATTACCTAAGCTTTTGACGTTCAATGACTATGTGTGTACGAATGATATTATTTCTTGGATAGAACCTTCTGTTGTTAGAAGGAGGCAAATCTTTTTTTCCAAACATATCACTAACCATAATTTTTAAAAGCCTCTTCATCTCACATACATTTGAAACGCCTTGTTTCACAAATTCAGAAATCTTTGTTGACAATCGATGGTCAATTTTCTGAGACAGGAGTTCACTCTAAAAATAGTATTGAGTAACACAAAATGTAACTACTTATCTGCATTCGTACTACTACATCAATTAATAAAACAGTAGCAAGATATGAAAGGTACATATTATTACGCACAAATAATATAAAATTAGTTGTAACTTTGTACATGTATAAAAATCATGCTTAGCATTACTACTAGCATTACAATATGAAAAATATGTTTCAAAAATATAGTAATAATAATAATAATAAAAAGAAGAATTAATGATTAACACAGTTTGCAATATAGTATCAAAGCGCAAAGCAATTACTTTTCCAAGTGGATGATTTCGGTGACATAATAGGCAGTCTATTTCAACTTTAATTTTTCTACAAAATACAAAAGTATTATGCTTCATCAAAGAATTTCGAATATCTCTTGATACTTGGTTTTTGTAATAATTTGTCATGATGACAACCTGAAAATAAAATGACAGAATTGATCATTCTTTTTATTGTTATAATTTTTCTAATAACGATAGATTCATTAAAAATGTGACTAAAAAAAATAATTACGGTTTTGTAAAATACCTTTAAACTAGTAAAATATACAATCTCTTTTATGTTAACTTTTGCAGGACATTCAAACTTCTTAGTGTCTTGAATAATCACATATTCACCTCTGTACCAATGATCAAACTTCTGTAATAATAATAACAATAATAATATCATATTATTATTATTATTATTATTATTATTGTTATTATTATTATTATTACTATTATTATTATTAGTAGTAGTAGTATAATAAACATAAACATCTACTTTTGTTCTATTTAATTTAAAGAATTTTAAGTGAAATTAAAGAACATTTGTTACAATAATAAATAAGACTATTTAATTGTTACTTTTTGATTTTCTTTTGCATCGATATACTTTTGCTTAGCATTAGAATTCCGATCAACGCCATGATGACAATCAAACCTTTTTGATGACAAAACAACGTAAGGCGTATTAAAAAATTCTGGGGATGTTTCCCATAACACTTTGTGCTTGTGTGAAAATATATCTAAAAAATGAAACAAAAGTTATTCAAAAATGTATTTATATAATATTAAACTCATTAAGCTTTAAGCAGTTGAAAACAAATATTTAAAGAGAAATGGAATCAATAGGGTGTCTGTCTAAGAGTTGCTCAACTGCTTTTTAATAAGATGAAAAGGTTAACAGTTTACTTTTATCTCATCAATACACAGTTTAGTCTGTCATTCAAAAGTCATTCGAAGCTTTCATTGACCTCCCTGATTGAAAACCAGTTTTAAAAGCATATTGGATTACATGAGGTTGCAACTTTTAGTTTTAGGAAGTTTAGGAAATTCTTGTTGCTCACACTGCTTTTTAATAATATCAAGAGGTCACCATTTTACTTTTGGGCCATCCACACACAGTTTTGTCAGATTTATGCAATTGATTGTTGCCAAAGATGTGGTTGTACTCAAGTAAATTTTTTGGGTGGCCCAAAATTTGAGTCAAAGTATTTGTATTCAGCATGATTTAGATTGCTGTTCCAAAACCAAATATTTAGAACCATTTAGAGATTTCCTGATATTTTCTGTTAAAAGTGTAAACGATGCTAAAGACCAAAACTAATAACTAAGTTTTTTTTAGAATAAAACTTAAATTTTTTTCATAATGATTAAATATTAATATATTTGAACAATCTTTTGAGCGATATGATTTTTAAAATAGTAACCTAAAAAAAGAATATTATTACAAAATTAAAAAATTCCCTGACTTTCCCCTGATTTTAAACGAAATCAAGCTTTTCCCTATATTTTCCCTGATTATATCTAAATTCCCTTGACTTTCCCTAAACTCCCTGATTCGGTGGCAACGCTGTATGAACTGTTTATTATTTAAACTGTATAGATATAATCATAAGCTGTAAACACAGTAGAGACAAAAAACTCCATAAATTTGAATAACTGATTATTGCAAAGTGTATATCACAACTTAAATAAAGTAACTCTGAACTTTCATTTAGTTTACATTGTTCCAAAACTTTTTACCTGTACTACCAAAATCCTTTGGAGTTGAAAAAGCAGCAAAGCGAACAGTATTATCTATCTCATAGTTATGAAGACACTGATTGGCTTCTTTAACTGAATCACATATGTAGATATCACTTTTACCTGAAATGTGAAGATCTTATTAATTTCAAAATAAATGCAAAGAAAATATTGTAGAGCAAATAATAACTAAAAATCTTGCAAACTTGAAATTTTTGATGGTTCATTAACAGATAGAAGATAGTGTTCAGCTTCTTCGACAGAATTGTAAATACAAACCGTTTTTTTATCTAAAATTTGAATTTGCATAAGTCAAAACCATAATTACTTTGAATGTTTTTGATATAAGTAAAAATTAAATATTCAAAAAAAAAAAAAGTTAAACAAATCACCCTGAAGACTTAAATCATCTTTTGCCTCATTATTTGATATGTCTGAATCATCGTAATCTGATACATCTGAACTAATAACGTAATGATAAAAACTGATAACAACATTATTGTAATCAATAATTAATATTATTATTATAATATTATAATAATACTACTAAAATAATATGATTATTATAATATTATTATTATAATTGTTATTATTGATTAAACTACTAATAATAATAAATAATAAATTACTACTATTTATTTTATTTATATTAATCAATTAATCAATATATTCTGAATTACATGATTTTACAATTCAAGGATGTTTACAAATAGTATAATTACTAATGATTTGTAAACACCTAATAATAATGAATAATAACATAAGAGTAAAATAATAACAACTATAAAAATCATAACGTTAACAATAATAATAACATTAATAATAACTATCATAATAAAAATGGTATTAATAACAATAAAAATAATGGTATTAATAAAAAAAATGATATTAATAAAAAAAATGATATTAATAAAAAATGACGATATTAATAAAAATAAAGGTAATAGCAATAATAACAATGATAATAATAACAATGGTATATTTAAATATATCTATACTTATACACGCACACATACATACATGTCACACATACGCTTATATATATACACATAAACACACATACATCTATACACATACAAACATATACATATATATATATATATATATATATATATATATATATATATATATATATATATATATATATATATATATATATATATTTATACACACACACATACGCATATAAACGTATACATACGCACATACATACATATACACACAACACACATACATACACATATACACACACATTATACATGTACCCATACATATACCCACACATGCATACGTACATACACATTCAATTATTGTACAAGGACGACAAAAAAGCTGTACAAAAAAATAAAGATTCTTAAAAAAAAAAAGGTATAAAATAAAAAATATATACATAAGAGAGTATTTTTTAATAAGACTATTAACAGTGATATATTGCTTTTATTGGAGTTATTATTCTAGTAGCTATCCAAATATTGTTTTTTTAATCTATTGAAAAAATTATAACGAGAAATTGAGTTTTCGGTTTTTCTCTTTTCAAAGAATGAGGGAGATTGTTCCAAGCATTGGTGCACTAATGTTTAATTGATGCGCTGCCAAATTTAATTGTCCTAGTATGTTCTACAAAGATATTGTTGCATGAGGAGGATCATGAAGGAGGAAGTGAGAATGTTTGTTTAAGTTTAACTATAAATAACCAAATTATAACTGATAATGCCCTAATCACTAACTCATTTAATGACTATTTTTCCACAATTGCAGAAAATCTTTCTAAAACAATCACCTCTCCTAGGCATAACTTTAACCACTACCTTAAAAATACTCCTTACACCTAGTGCAAAATACTCCTTACACCTAATACTCAAATATTGATCTTAGCATCAAAAGATTTAAGCTACCCTTTGAGCATTATGATGAATAAATCATTCGAAATTGGAGTGTTTCCTGACTTGTTTAAAGTTGCTGAAGTTGTACCTATTTTTAAAAGTGGATCCAAACTAGATCATTGTAACTATCAACCTATATCTTTACTTTCAAATATTGGCCAACTAATTGAAAGATTCATGTTTAACAGACTAGAAAACTTTTAAAATCAATCTAATAGTTTCTATAGCCTTCAATTTGGCTTCCGCAAAAAGCACTGTACAAATCAAGCATTCATTGATATAACTGTGACAATACGTGAAGCTCTGGATCAAAAATAGTTTGCGGCTGGAGTGTTTGTTGATTTGCAGAAGGCGTTTGATACTGTTGATCATGAGATTTTGCTGACTAAATTAAATCATTATGGTGTCAGAGGAGTTGCTCTCAAATGGTTCAAGTCGTACCTGTATATGCGCTCTCAGTTTGTAAGCATTGGAAACACTTCCTCCAATACTAGGTTTACATGTATTGGTGTTCCACAAGGTTCAATCTTAGGTCCTCTACTCTTCCTCGTTTATATAAACGATCTGCACACATGTGTAAAATTCTCCAAAACATATCATTTTGCTGATGATACCAATCTTCTTATTGTTAGTAAATCTCTTAAAAAACTAAATAAAAATCTTAATCATGACCTTGCATGTTTGGTACAATGGCTACGATCAAACAAAATTATACCAAGTCTGAAATAGTTATCTTTAAATCTCAAAGCAACAAAATTACAAAAAAACTTAATTTCAGAATAAGCGGTAAAAAAATTAATACCATAAATAAGATCAAATAATATAGGCATTATATTAAATGAAAGTCTATTGTTTCACCGACAAGTAAAAGCAATATCTTCCAAACTAAGTCGAGCTAATAGAATGCTTTCCAAAGTAAGGCATTTTGTCAACTACGAAACATTGATAAATATTTGGCATGCTATATTTAACTCCCACCTAAGGTATGGCTGCCAAATTTCATCTACTCATCTTAAAAATCTTATAAAACTTCAAAATAAATCTATACGAATAGTTCATTTCCAGCCAAGTAATTTTAATCCAGACTTATTGTATAGTTTATCAAATATCTTGAAGTTAGATGAACTCATCTTCTTATTAAACTGTGTTTTTGTGTGGGATATCATTAATAATACCATGCCTATTGCTTACAACAACTATTTTAAATTCACAAGTGATATCCATAATTGCAAACTTAGGTCAACATCTTGTTATAAACTAGCTACCTTCAAAAAAACTAGCAAATATGGTATTCAATCAACTAAATACCAATCAATTCACTCTTGGAACTCTCTGCCACTTTCAATAAAAATAAATCTTCCAAACATTACTAGAAATGCTTTCATTGCCAATATCAAAAAATTTATCCTTCATAAAAATACTCAATAAAATTCTAACACAGCATTTTCACTATCTTATATCTTCAATTAATTCTGTCTATTTTTCTAAATTATAACAGCTTTTAGTTTTCCCTTATTTTAAACCTATTATCAGTTATCTCTTCTACCACTCCTTACCCTTCTGTTCCATATATGTATATATTTGTATGAACCTGAGTGTGCATTGTGTGTATGTATGTGTATATGTATAATGTGTTTACTTATTTTTTTATATGTGTTTATTTACATTAATGCATATGTGTGATTATGTATATGTATGTATTGTGTGTATGTTTGTATATATATATGTGTGTATGTATATGTATGTATGTATCTGTATTTATAAATGTGGGTATATGTATATATGTGTTTATATATATATATATATATATATATATATATATATATATATATATATATATATATATATATATATATATATATATATATACATATATATACAATATATATATATATATATATATATATATATGCATATACATATATATATATATATACACATACACACATACATATATATACACATACACATATATACATACACATATATATACATATACATATATACACACACACACACACACACACACACACACACACACACACACACACACACACACACACACACACACACACACACACACACACACACACACACACACACACACACACACATATATATATATATATATAAATATAATGTATGTGTGTGTCTTAAATAAATGTAGGTATTGCTTATATGGTAGTATTTATAGTACTTCCTCAAACGACCACTTCTATGCCACATATTGTTATTGTAAAGTATTATTATCTCTGTAATTGACATTATTATTTTTATTACTGCTACTGTTGCAAATTACTAATGTTATTATTAAAATTATTATTGTTATTACTACTATTATTATTACAATTATTATTACTGTATTATCATTATTAATTTTATTACTATTATTAATTTACTAATAAGTTTATATACTTTTACAAATTTACGGATAATATTTGTAGGTCGTCACGTTTTTGTCAGTTACATAACTGTTTGTGACTGATCCTAGCTTTGTATTAATTTTATTTTATAAAGTAAAATAAATGATTGATTGATTATTGTCAATAATCAATCAATTGATTGATTATTGTCAATAATCAATCAATTGATTGATTATTGTCAATAATCAATCAATTGATTGATTATTGTCAATAATCAATCAATTGATTGATTATTGTCAATAATCATTTATGTCAATAATATTGACAATAAGTGCAATTTTTTGTGTAAGTCACGATTATTGACAATAAGAATAAAAAACTTATACAAACTGAAAAATCCTTACAACGGCTTATTAAACTTTAGAATTAACATATACCTTGTCATTTCTATATCCATTTAAAACTTTTTTTAATTTTAAAACTATAATTTTATTATTTTTTAGCTTACGAGCACGCTGTCAACAAGCTTTATAATGATGGAATAATTTAAATAAAATTTGCATAACTTAATTTAAATAATACACGCATAATTACGTATTTTTGTCATTGGACTTTGATCGTATTCTGAGTGATACTTTCTTGCGCTGACCTATCTAAAAATATAAAATGGATGACGAGAGAAAACGTAAAATGGATGGTTCAAGCGAAAGTTCTGATGCTGGCCAGTTGAGCATTCAAGATAGTACGCAAATATACAATGCCATTCCGGATATTAAACAAAATCTGATCAAGACTAAAAATGATTTAAATCTAAAACGAGATCTAGTTGGGGATCCCTATGTAGATCTAAAACGAGAACCAGTTTATAATGACGATGTAGATTATAAGGAACTTTTTGAATCGGATTTTTATTGCTATACCAATATTGAAAATAAAGTAAATCGTGATAAATCCGAAAATAAGACAGATGTAAGTAATACAGAATTCAATAAATTGGCTAAAGATGTGTTTAATATATGTGGCAAAAAATATATTTGTGCTACGTTAGTACCATTACCTCCTCATAAGATGCTTATTTCTTGTAACCGTGTAATTAAAAATGAATTCCGTGATGACATAAAATCGAAAATAAACAAAAGCCCATATATTAAAAAAGCATATTCCCATAATCAGGAAATTCACCCTGTCTTTCTTCCTAGTGGCAGTACAGAATGTGCACATGCAGAGATGTATTGTTTGCAATGGCTTTTTGATCATAAAGAATCAATTGAAATTTCAAACATAAAAGAAATATCGTTTTCAACTTCGAAAATACCTTGTTTGTTGTGTCATACTTTGTTGGTCGAATTTAAAAAATTATACATGCCCAATCTCATTTTTGATAAGAATCATGGAAACCTATGTACAAAATGGTCTTGTAAAAATTTTACATTTTTAACGAATGAAATGTATTTCAAACTTCATTCCAATTTAATTAAAGAATATTCGCCTTATTTCGAACAGAGTGAAGATAGAAAATACAAGTTTAGTCATAAAAAGTTCAATGAAAGAATATTTAAAAGTAATGATATAGAGATGTTAACTTCGCACTATAATCAAGCGATGAACCTACACACACCTACCAAGCCATCTGATTTTTCTGATGAGGAGATTTTAAAAACTAAGAAAGAACCTTTATGTATTTCTGTAATGTAAGTGTAACATAATTTACATAACTAGTTATTTAACTTAGTTATTTTGAAAATCATAGTTTTTTAACGAGGTGTTTACATATAAAAATTTCATCAAATTTTTTGTTTTAGTAAAGAAAAGAACTGTATAGAAAATGAAGAATCAAATTATCACTATACAGTAGAAAATGACAAGGAAGAAAACAAAGATAGTAAAGCATGTGAAGATGACATAGAATTTTCAGGAGATGTGAATAAATTGTTATGTAATTATGAAATGTAAGTATACTTACAAATCTTTTAATGAGTTGAAATGTTATAAATTGTTAAAATGTTATGTTGATTTAGTTTACTCTGTTTTAGTAAAGAAATAAATTTTACAGAAAACGAAGACGGAAATAGTAAAGCATGCGAAAATGAGGACTAACTGGTGAGTTGGAGAGTCTGGCTGCGCAGTAGCTATCGGAATTGTAGTTGTAGCAATTATATATTTTTGAATATTATTGTTCCTCTTTTTATTGATTTTTTTTTTACTTTTAAGTATATCTTTCCTAAAAATTCCTCGATTTTAATATTCTAATAACTTTTCTTTTTAAAAATTTTTCCTTTTTCTTCTCTTTATTCTTTTGTTTATTTTATTGTTAATATTATTATTATATTTTATATTTATATTTTAATTATTTTGTTAATATTATTATTACTATTAATTTTATTTTTGTTATAATTACTGTTATTAACATTATTATTGTCTCACGTTTTTAATGATACACAAAAACACAGGACAATGCAGAAAATAAACAAAACTTAAAAATTATTCTTTATATTTTCTTTCAATAACGGATCTTTTTCATTATTATTTTCCATTTTCAAATTTTTTTTCTTTTATTTGGGGTAGATGAGGCTCCTTAGCTGTGATGAAGGCAACTTATCTAGGAGAAGGAAAACTCTGATATAAAATCCCCACGTTAAAGTGGTCTGGGTAGGAAGAGCTCATTAACCTTGGCTGGTAATCTTCCTAGTGATAGTGTCACGATAAAAATACTCAGTCCTGTTCTGTAAAATAGGTTAATTTCGGAAGAGCATCCAGTTGTAAAAATTTGCTCCAAACTTTTCAATATATAATTATTATTAAAAAAAAGATAATATGAAAAAAACTTTAAAAAAAAAAACCTTGTACTTTGTTTTAAGTTCTTTTGTTTCTTTTAATTTTTTTGTTTTGGTTTTTCGTAACTTTTTTTGCTTTATTCTTTTTTTTTTCTTTTATTTATCTATTATTTTTGTTCAAAACTTCTATTAAAACTCTTCTTTTTTTTTCTTTAACTATGAAATTTTTTTAATTCGTTATTCCGAAAACACAAAAACACACGACAATTTTTTGTTTTATGTCATTGTTAGTTGTTACGTTTTATCAGTTTTTAACTGTTTGTAACTGTGTCTTTGCATATACAACTATTTTATATATGCTATTATTTTCATAATTATCATTAGGTGTTAACTTTACATTTACACCTTGAAATGTAACAACTATTTCAGAAATATATATTGATTACAATCTGTTTTTTTGCTATTTTCTTGCATCAGTTTATTAAAAAAAAGTATTCAATTTTTATCAAATTTTACGTTTTCTTTTTACAATATTATATTATCTACTTTTCAGCTAACTGCATCACACAATTAACCTTAACTTATGTAACATTTATTCAATAGTAAAGAAACTCAAAAATGATAGGTTATAACACTACAAAAGCAAAGCTTCTAGATGAAAATTAAACTTCATTAATGTAACAATTTTCTTTGCTTTTTTGATGCCACGTACAAAAGCAGTATATCTTGAGATGTCTAAAAGTCATGATTTTAATTTTTTTTTAATGGACCTATATGTAAAAAACTCTATAATGCAAAAAAAAGGTTTTCTTTTTTAAATCTTATTTATTTGCATCAAAATTTTATAATAATAAAATTCAAAAAGTGTAACTATATGCTTAGTTCTAAACTAATCCTATAAATGCCTAAAAAATGTAAGCCTAAAATGAAATAAGAATTAACTTGAGAGAATTATCTTAAACACATACCATCTCTTAAAGGCCAATAATATGACCTTGATACATGAATGTTATTTAAAAGTCTAAAACAATATTTTCATTAACTAGTCCGATCCATGGACAGGGGCGGATCCATAGGGGGACGAGGGTTGGCAAGAGGGGGCAATTGGATCAATGGTCACCCTTACATGATTTCAAAAAAAAAATTAAAAGTGTGGTTAAGACTATAAGACTGATATACAAACAAAAATTAACCAAAAAAGTTTTATGATTTGTGGGAATTGCCGAAAAAATCTGAAAATCGACCACCCCACCCCCCTTACTAAATGGTCTGGATTCGCCCTTGTCAATTGCGAATCTTGCTCCATTTTACTTAAAGTTTTCATGTTTGACTCTTGATAACTAGTAGAAAAACTAGTTCCTATGATTTCATTTTTGCAGAAATCAAACATGCAGATGCCGTACGTATATGGTTGTTTGTTGTTCTATGAAGGCTAGCAATTGGAGTTAATCTTTTCACAGTCCGTTAATACCATCACAGGGTGATTTACCGTGACTTGTTGCAAAGTGGAACTTTGTACATTTTATAGAAAAATCCTGTTCATGGTGGCATATATTTATGAGTTGTTAGCAGTTTTTAGAGTTTCACACCCACCTAAAAAATAATGAATAGTTTCTATTTACTGAGTAATATTGATTTTAATATGCTCAATTGTTAACTTTATCACATGGTATACCGTGTCTACATCATGCAGTATGTTATCAGAGATAAAAAATTGAATCGCATTTGGGGACATTGTTTACTTTGTAATGCACAACTGTTGGATGGAATGTTGCTTGAATTTTATTCCTGTGAAACTTTGTGTTGTGTCTTGTACAATAAATTCGCAAATTTCTGAATAAATATAGTGGACCGAAAACTATAGTGAACTGAAAAAATATAGTGGTTACAGTACGACCTAGCTCATTTTTTAATTTTATTAAATAAGCAGCTTGACTATTTGCAATGTAAGAATGAACAGTAAGTTTTTGTCAACTATTTATCACAGTACGAATGAAGCTGCTTGTGGTTTCAGTTAGACTTACTAGTTCAGATCGGTCTATTGTCTGACCCCTCCAAAGGGTTCAAGAGGCCTGGGTCATTTTAAGATTATAAGGACTATGGTGAGTAGTAAGCGTGTGTTTGGAGACTAAAAAAAAATGCCCGATTTCTATGCAAAGCAACTTTTTGAGTGAAGGCCCAGGTCAGAAAGCCCTCCTGACCCCCTCCTTCCTGAGATAAAGGCTGTCTGCTTTTTGCTGTTGTTACACGTCGTTTGTAATCTATAAAAAAACTACATTTACTTCATCAATATCATCTTGATAATACAACTCATTCTCAATATGACGCCCTAATATAACATCTTTAGGACACAAATGGCAACGATGTATCATGCAGTTTTTGTTAGCTCTACTACAGACAATTATATCAATACGTAATCCTTTGGTAGTTTAATAATAATTTAATAAATAATCTTTTGATAGTTTAACTAATTATTAACACAGGTATGCATACTAATTGTATGCGTACCTAATGCACCTACTCTAACGCACCACTTTCGACGATGTGATAAACAGTAAGTAAAGATTTTGTTATAAATCATTTAGAAAAACACAGTACTGTTAGAAAAAAAGTCTTCATATCTGGATGCTCTTTAGAAACTTTAACTTTGCATACAGTTCTTTTAGATTTGAGAGAATCAAATGCTTTTGTGAGATTTTTTAGTAATATACACTAAAATAAAAAGTCGAAATTTCTACCATTGAGGGCATATCACATGTTCTACCCATTAAAGGTATTAAGTTATACCTCTAAGGAAGAAAATTATACCCTTAATGTAAAAAATTATGCCAAAAATATTAACTTAAGGTATAGTTATCTACCTTAGGGGGGTAATTTTCTACCTTAAAGGGTTAGGATATGTGATATACCCGTAAAGGTCAAAAATTCTACCTTTTTTTTTAGTGTGTACTCACAAAATCTTTTTCCCCAGGTATTTATTTACTATTTTCCTCGTTATAATAGAATTCAATAATTTGATCTACAGTCTCTTGTCACCAGTCTCTTGAGATATTTCCTTTCCTTTTTTTCTTAAGAGAGAAACAGAATCCCGTTTTTCTGAAGCAACTTGCGTGAACTCACCATATAATTAGTTGCACTCTTTTTTTTTTTTTAATAATTAATTAAACTCTTATTCGAACGCACCACTTTGGACGATGTGATAAACAGTAAGTAAAAATTTGCTTATAAAACATTTAGAAAAACACAGTACTGTTAGAAAAAAAGTCTTCATATCTTGATGCTCTATAGAAACTTAAACTTTGCATACACTTCTTTCAGATTTGAGAGAATCAAATGCTTTTGTGAGATTTTTTAGTAATATACACTAAAATAAAAGATAGAAATTTCTACCTTTAAGGGCATATCACATTTTCTACCCATTAAAGGTATTAAGTTATACCTCTAAGAAAGAAAATTATATCCTTAAGTTAAAAAATTGCAACTTGCGTGAACTTATATTTTTATGTTGCAAAAACATTGTAAAAGCTTATTTCTTTTTAATGACCAAATAAATAAAAAAAAAAAAAAAAAAAAAAAAAAAAAAAACTCACCATATAATTAGTTGCACTCATTTTCTTTTTTTTAATAACTAATTAAACTCTTCTTCTATATAGGGTAAAGTAGTCTAATAACGCGACCTTTTTATATTTTGTTGATTATTATTATGTAAATATTACATTTTTGAAAAAATCATTTTATGATTAAGTATGTTTGAAGTATGATTGTTTAGCTCTAGAAACATTATAGATTTAGTGCTCTGAACTAAGATAAATTCTAAGAAATATCATTTTTTGAAAAATAGTACTAATGGCGTTACGAGGCTCATATGCCTCCTATATCGCCACCCACAAATTTCTTTTTATTATGTTATTCATAACGCAGATAATATTAAAAATATGATTAAAAAATGAATAATTACTCATTAAATCATAATACTTATTGAACTTTTGAATAAAAATAATGCCAAGTTTAAAAAATTACACAAAACACGCAAATTATAATTTGCGTTTTTTTGTGCTGTTTTTTAAACTGACAATATGTTACAGTACTTTGCTTAAATTTTCAGATCTATGTTTTTATACAATTCTTAATCAAGATAAAATACTCTATCATATTATCAGTAATAAAAATAGGTGGTAGAGATATGAGATTCATAGAGATCCTCTAACTTTGGGCACCAAAAGAGATACAAAAAAGTATACGAAAGTCCACTTCGTGAAAAGATCCCCTAATGCCTAATGTATTGTTTTAATGTTATTTTAGTGGTCTATATAGGCGATAGTTCATTGAGCACTATTGCAACTCATAACCTCAATATCAAAAAAAAACATGCGGTGTAATTAGCCAAATATGGTCTGGGGTTATCGGCCACAGTACTACATTTCGTGTAGGACGGTTTTTTTTAGGCGCTCTGTCAAGTCGTAGAGTATAAAACACTTTTTCTGACTTGGGTCGCGGAGATTAGAGGCCACCTTTGATTTAAATACTTTTTCCGAAGAACTAAGCCTTATATCTGGATGTCACTTTTTAGGCTGTTTTTTTACCAATCAAGGTGTTCCATCAAGTCGTAGCGTAACAAACATTTTCTGACTTGGGTTCGGCCAAAAGTTTTTTTTTTTCTGAGCAGATATTTTTTTCTGTGACTTGTTTTGCGGAATTATTTATTTTCGGAACCCATCAAAACAAGTCACAAAAAAGTTTTCCTCGACTTATTTTCATCGCACCGTTGTTTTTTTTTTCCAAGGCCACGTCATAGTTTTATTTGGAGCCATTCAAGACAAGTCACCGTGAGCTGCCGAACCACCAATTATTTTGCCGTCTAGTGTCGGAGATTCGTTCGGCTTAGCACATTACAATAGATGCACATTTATAATGAATGAGAAACTATCATCGGTATGCTACAACCCAAAAGGGTGCTGGCGCGGACTTACTGCTATCAAGAAACTTGCAACAGTCACGAAAGTCCCTAAAAAGGTTGCTGACAAATGGTTAAGGAAGCAGTTCGTATTGTAGATTTACTTACTAGCCCCAAAATACATGCTCACAGTCAATGAAACCAGTCCTAATGCAGTCCACCAGGCGGACTTAGTTTTTCTACCGCATGAAAAAGTTGGCCGACAAACCTAGCAGTACACCTTGGTATTCGTTGATGTGGCCAGCTGTAACAAAGAAGTTGAACCGCTTATAAACAAGACTGCGATAGAAGTTGTAGATGCCTTAACTTGCATATACGAGCTGATGTGGCTGCGATTGCTTCACGTATATTCTGGTTGCAAATTCAAGGGAACTACTACTCAACTTATCAAGAACCATAATGTACAGGTGCGGCAAGGCGTTGCCGGGAACTATCGTGAGCAAGAAATCTTTGAGGGCTTTAATCGTACTATACGGAAAGACTACTTGACGCGCATTATGTACAAGAGATGTTAATTGCAGCGCACGGTTCTTCGAAGAGATTAGCCTAGTGGATCAAGTCATTGTCATTAGTAATGGCTGCCCTTAATAATGAGCCAACTCGATTATTAGATAAGAAGCCGAAAGGTGCTATCAAGTTTGAAAAATTCAATACCGCTTCAAAACCAGCTTGAAGCGGTATTGGTCTAAAAAAGAGCCTATAATATATACTGGTGCTCAATAAATATGCATTTTATCGATTCCGTGATGCGGCAATAGTACCAATCTGCCCTTTATCGTTTTGTAGGTTGGCCGAATCGAGGCTTTGTTTTTGAAGAAAGTGACCATAAGCAAGGATGGTAAAGCCGTAAGGAGCGATTCATTCTTTAGTATCGAGTGGGGGTAAGAATGTCTTGCTAAAGTCATAATGCTCTCAGCTATCCATCGTATCCTAGTAGATCTATAAAGTTTTGACATCAAAGAAAAGATTATTAGTGTCCTACACCAATAGTCTTCTCTTCGATGAAGAGAAGACTATTGGTGACTGCAGTTTTGGGAGCAAGGGGATAATCGTTGTGGGTGTCATGTAATTGCTCAGGATACTCAATATCAACTTCAAGGACATAGCCTTTCGATGCATCGTCAGATGTTGCTAGTACTTCTTCCAGTGATGGCGACACCGTTGGAATCCGCCAATAGGTAATGTTTGCATCATTAGCAATTTGGCTTAGTGATGTCATAACTAATCACGCTAAAAATCCAGGGCACTCTGGATTATTAACCAAAAGTGAATCTTTTTGAAACCATTGAGATACCGCTACGTAACGCTTTTCCGAAGAAGAGGTGCATGTCGATGCCGGTGAGGAGCTCAAGGTTGTCTTTTTGAAATAGACTCAGCCATTGAATGATTCTTTTTCAGGAAAGTGTTCATGACTTTCCCGATAAACTAAAGTAGTTGGCTGGGTCGAGTCCATAATAAGTCCATTAATGTCTTTCGGAATTTGAAGACGTCATCTAGGAGCGTCACATCGTGGTACTTGCCAAAGTTCTTAAAACCAAGAGTGCTCCAGATTTTCAGATTATCATAATTACTTATTCCACTCTTAGTAAGTGATGAGTAGAAAACCTGTTTATGTGGTAGCTGAGTTTCATTAAATCTGTCAAAGCTATCAACATACTCATAAGAATAAACACTCTTGCGTCGCAATAATTTTACCTAAGCATCTGTCATGCCTTTGCTTGTAATAGATAACTCCTCCTGCAAAGATTCTTTGATAGAGCATTGAGTGAGGAATTCAGAAATTATAACATATCGATGAAAGACAGCTGCCCGACTGAGAAGGTCATGTACTTTTCCATCGTGTTAGGTATACATGATATCTTTTGACCTTCTGCGGCTGTGCCAAGAGCCTGTATGATGAGATTAGATTATGATGAAACCATTAGGAGATGAGGTTATGATGAGACCATCATAACCTCTCAACTTATGGAAGACTACTGGTACTTTGGCTTGCTTATGCAAATGAGACCCGATTATCTTCACCCATAATATTTTTTTTCTTTAGAAAAGACCTCGTTTATCCTTTCCAACTTATCTTGATGGCTAGACAGAAAGTTCTCCACCGCATTATCACCGCAAAATAATACTGGATCATCAGCTTGACCATCGCTACGGACTTTTAAATAACAGTAGCTGCATGGATCCTGCTTAGCAATCAGATGAGTAGAGCTTTTCTCTGGGTTACCTGTAGCGCCTTCTACGGGTATGTTAAGACACTCGAAATTGGCATAAATGACGTACGGTACACGCATCTACTTATGATAGCTAGTGAAATTAAGAACATTCTTTGCAGCTTCTGCCATCAATGTTCTCTGTGGTTTATCGCCGATACCAAGACAATCATTTTGATGGGCTTCCAGCAGGTCAGCTCTCGAGAAGACAAAAAGGCATCGGAGACACGGATCTTTTGAGTTGCGATGTATGCTTGTATAGCAACACATTCGTGCCAGGTCCATGATCCAGATATAATGTGACTTATCTGGATCGGCTTCAACAACTTTGACTCAACCGCGAAACCTTTCTGCTTGCTTACGTAGATGGGTTATAACCCATTCTGCCACCCAAAGATGTTATCTGATAGAGATGTGTTTTGACGCTCAAACCTATCAACATTGCTGACTTTACTGGGAAGCTTATATCTGTAAAGTCTAGCTCTCCGAGATCATCACTATACTTTGATGTGTGATCAGAGTGTTTTTTACCAGTTGTGCGGTCAGCGCGAAATTTGGAATCTACTGGGTATTTCTCGCTGAGGATAGCCCATTCAAAGCACCGATTGTCAGCGTGTTTCATATTCATGACACATCGCTTTGGAATGCAAGTAGGTGTTTTAATGTAGGTATACCGTGTAAAGGACGGTATTGACCAAAACCGATAAATAATATTTCGCAGCGGCTAAGATTCCAGCCGGAGATTTTATTAACAACTTTTCCAGCAACTCGACGATTCTTGCACGACCGTTTACAAGCAGCTCCATGATTATATTTGTCTTAAAGACTGTCACAGTTAATGCGAGGAGATAAACTTTTTTTTTTATAATATCTCCTACTGGCTCACCTGCCTCACATAAAGGTTGTCGATGCCGTTTTGATGAAGTTTTCTTTTCCCTTTCAGCCACTAGGATCAGTGTAACTTTTTATCCATCTTCCTGAATCGCGTTTTCTATTTTATCACCGAAGCCAGGAAGCATTTTGTTTAGGAACACCAGTGCATCGGATTTAATTGTAAAATTTAATCCGAGCTGCTAAACTAGAAGAATTGATCCCCTTAGTTAATGATAATAGGGCTGAATTTGATGATTACGTAGCTAAACTGCGGGGAAACAAAGGCTCACCCTTAGACATATGTTTTCGAAAGTCATTTGTGAGGGGGATAGCGTTGATTCAACATCCCTATGCTAAAAAAGGGGAGGGCAATGCGGACCGAGCAATTCAAAAATATCAGTCTCAAATGCGCTGCACACATACGCAAAAAAACTGGCGTAAATATTTACGCCAGTTTTAACACGATAGCTAACTTCATATACAGGCGGTAAAGCTAGTGAAACTTATAAAATAATTAATCGAGATTGATTACGATTCGGACAGCGACATCTGTAAGGCTGTGCATAGTTCGGACAAAGTGGCCACTCACAATAAACGGATTATCGAGAGACGCCGGTCGAAAAGAAGCAAACCTTTGATTTCGGTAGAAGGGATCATTGAACAAATCTGAATGTTGTCCGTTGAGGGTAAAGATCTTATACAGAAGGCGATAAACCAGCTTGGACCAAACTAATGCGCCATCCACAATGGCAGCCTTGCTTGAAGAGGTACTGGCCAAGAGCTGTGTGACCCATAGCAAGTACATCTGCGCGACAGTGGTACGTTGGACTTCCGCAGTCTTCAAGGTATTTGACCGTGGCACAGGTTAAACGGTCCCAGGAGTGACCTTGAGAATGAAGAAATAATACGATCTCTCGTTGACCGCGTCTCACAGCTAAGGTGATAACTGTGTCGTCCCATGCGCACTTTTCAAGAGAAACGTGACAAAGTCAAGAGATCTTCTGCGTATGGTGGTTTTTAAAGCTTGGATCGTTTTACTCTTTTGCCGAGACGGACAAGGGGTTAAATGAAAATTTTACAATTGGACATCCGTTGAGCCTCGCTATAGCAGCGCTGGATTCTGTGGGCTCGCTACATCCATCCCGGTCCAATAATGCTAGATGCTCAAAAGCTCCAGTGATGATTAATTGAAAAATAATAAAAAATATAAAAAAAAAATTGGGCCAAAAGGAGGAGAAGATTGAAGCGGGAGATGGAACGACCTATTTCTGCTTTAAGGTGGAGCTCTTTTTCTGCTTTTTGCCTAAGAAATATTACCATCCGATCAGGCCTCCCGTGACGGCGGCTCTAGCAACGTATAAATACTCATTCATCCTTTTGTCATCGCTCACTTTGTATTAATCTGAGAATTGGGGGCTTTTAGGTAGACTAAGGAGGCCTCCTTCCAGTTGCTCACCTTTGGCGCTGACCACCTTACGGTACAGACGACTAGCTTGGACGTAGTTGTCGAGACGCGATCTGAATGCTTCTTTGGCCGCTAGCCACTGGTTAATTTTATTTAGGTTCTCTGCTTGTTTCTGAGCGTACCTTTGTTGAGTCTCGGTCAGTGTCTCCATCGGTTTGTTACGTCTTTCAATTTCATCTGCGCTCGGATTACCAGATAGTTTTTACGCAACGACTAAATTTTCTAGTACCTGACCTTAAACCTTTTTTTGTTTTATTTAAGGTGCTCTAAGAATTCCTAATACTCTTTTGCTGAGCACCGCCATATGGAGAATAGCATTTAATAAAGAATGGTCGTTGTATTACTCGGTAAGAATTTCTTTCCACGCTTGTTTGACATGGCAATCGACACCTCTATTCAATGGTTGTAGAATATGTGAAGATTGCTCTGGTAGACAAATCGAGATTATATTGTGTTTTTTGCATAGCATTACCGCTTCCAAATGTGATTCGTATGCTTATATAGTACTGAAATATGAATACCACTAATTTTCTCAGTTTCAGGTATAAATACTTCTTTCAGTCATTCAATAAACGAATCGTGCTTCATCCAATCTAATTTTGAAATTGAATATTTGGTGTGAACTGGACCACCTCATGCCAAGTCAGGACAAAAGTTTCATTTTCTTTTTTTTCTTGTAGGTGCCCCAAGAGTCCTAACGGTTTTGTCCTAGAGCACCAAGGAATAGCATTTAACTAGGAAGTTCACGCCTCCTTCCTTACCGATGGCGAAAAATACGCCCAGAGCTCGAGTCGAACCCTTGACCGCTTACTTATGAAGCAAGCGTGCTGATGTTTTAAATTTTTAAATTTTTTGCTACGACTTTTTTATTTTACTTTTTCAAAAGTTATCAAATCTGTACAGTACAGCTAGGGTTTCCCGCTCCAAAAAAAACAGCGAATATATTAATGGCGACGATTACCATGGTTATAATAAGAGGAAGGTTTAAAATAATTATATTTTCAGCGAACAAAATTAAGGGATTACTTAATAATGTTGCAGTTCTTAAATTGCTGCTAATAAAAAATACCCCCATGCAAGTGATAAAAAACTGCATTGCTAAGTTGTAAAAATGCACTACAATCATCGAATATGATTGATTAGGGAGCATTCGCTAAGGCTGCAACCCGCTTGATACTAAAACTGGAATTTTCTGCCAGTTAACAGTGGTAACAGTGAAGGTGAGTTTACTTTGTTATAACAAAAAAATAAATAATTGGAGACAGGAACTAATAAATAGATAATGCACACACTGTACCAACACAATGTTGTTCCCTAACATTAAAATATAAAAGTAATTTTAGAGCACAGATTTTCATCTGCGGGGGCCAAAAAGATTTTTTGTACAAATAAACAATGTTTGTATCTTCATGGATCAAAAGGTTCTCATTCCGAATTCTGGGAGGGTGTTGGGTGAATGTAAAATACTTTGGGATTTGATTTGATGTACGTTCGGAATTAGAAACACGTGTCCCTCATTCCGAAAGAAAACTTCACTTTCTAAAATTTAAAAATGACAGCATTTTTATTATCTATATACTTGTTGCCTAATATTGTTCGATTCAGTTTATGATTTTGTATCAAACCATATATATTTAATTTTGTTAAAGTATTTTAAATAACAAATTTTGGAAAAAAAGTATAATTGTTTAAAATAGCTTTCTTAGCAATAGTTATTTTGTAAAAAATAATTGTTGGATCAGTACCTTCACGTTGTTTTTTTTATAAGAAGTTTATATATAAGAAACTGGTACAAGAAGCCTCACATTCTTAAAACCTTTTAACGTTGAACAAAAAAAACAATGAATCAGATTTCTCTCTTTTTTTCTACCCATATTTGAATTTTAAATATCACATCGTCATCATAATCGTAATAATCTGAAACAGCATAAAAAAGTCAAAACAAAGCTATTATTCACAATGAGAACAACAGTTTGAATGAGTATTTAATCTTCACTATTTCTGTATTTTGAAAATCTATAACGTAAGATAATCTATTGCCAAGCATTGCCATTTGGACTCTCGCATCATGTCTGAACAAAAGTCTTTTTACACTTTTACGTTCTTTATGTATTAACTTTTCTTTTTTTGGCTTCAGGTGATATATTAGATCTTGGCAATGGCATTAAGATTTTGAAAATTTTACATTTTCTAGCTTTTTTTTCATCTAGTTTGAGTTGCTTTGTTTCTTCTCTTCTTTTGAGATGGCCTATATTACCACTATCTGTAATACTTTAGCCAGCAACTTTTGAAACATTTGGTTTTTTTTACATGAGACTGATTTTTCTCTTAAAAAATCTCTTTATCTCATATGTCATTTCATTTTTCATTCTCATGTATTGCTTTATACTTGTCAAACCTCGGAGATGCCGTTACTCTGGTTCAGACAATAATGGTAATGGCTGTATCGTTGGCAATGGCGTTGAAAGTGTTGGTTGATTAAATTGAGAAACGGATGAATATTTTCTTCATTTAAATATACTAATATCTAAATATTCACGACATAGCAATGAAGCAACATCATGATGTAAAATATGAAGGTAGCAGATATTAGAGTGAGTAAAACCGGGTTAAACCGATCAATAAAAACCAAACTTAATTTTTTTTTTTAAATGATGAAAAATATAAAAACCGAAATTATTTTCATAATTAAAAATAAAAAATGTTAATATCTTTTTGATCGAAGTATTTTGTAATATCATCTTCATTGTAAACTGTTGTCATTAAAATTGTTGACACCTTGAGTGGGATAATTAATAAATATATTCAGATCCAATTTGTAGAATAATTTTATAGAGAAAAAAACCGGAACTTACGCATGAGAAAATCCGTTAATTTAATTCAGATAGGTACCTATTTTAAAAATTCATAGAGGTACCTAATAAAAGAATTTATAAATAATTAATTATGTAAATGGTTTTATCAGAAAAGATTGAACTTTGTTGTTACTATTTTGAATAATGTAAAAATGATTCGGTTTCTACTAGTTTTACAGAGTAAAACCGGGTCAAACCGGACACCATATCATTCCGCATACTGATCGAAATTATCAAATAAAAACTGAACGGATATGTTTATGAAAAGAATAAATATAGACTCTAATGCCGATTCAACTCCATTTTTATACACTTTAACGGGGTGTTAAAATTTTTTATATATTTCTTATCGTTTCGAACAAAATAGTGCTAGAACCGAAACTGATATAAAATAATTTTAGCACTATCTTGTTGGAAGTTTACTTTCCATTCTGATAGTATAATTTTTATGAAGCTACAACAAAAAGTTAAATCAAAAATCAAAAAAGTAAAAAAAAACTCTCTTTTCTGATAAAACCGCATAAGATTAATTACTTAGCGCCTATCTTTATCTAACTAACAAAGCGTTAATTCCGTTTAATCTCATTAAAAATCACTTATTATGTTATTTCTCAATATAATCATCACTCACTCAATTCAACTCAACTCGTTCACGTCAAAATGTCAACTAAAAAAATAAAAGCGTACAAGGAAGATGGTATACTAGCCACATGGCTCAGGTACAACAACGGTACTCTCAAATGAAAGAATGATAGTGCATGCGCACCAATCATTTGGTGACTGGGGTTATGGTTTGAAATGAAATGAACTCCTCGAATGAACTCCTTGAATTTGTAACTGACTACCTTGAACGCGAAGATCAATTGCACTTATTCAAAAATGGCGAGCTTGGCAAAGACTAATTTTGCCTTTATGAAAAAATGGTCAAAAAAAATTTCAACATGAAAAGAGGACAACTTAGCATCTAACAGAGCCGCTTCTTGTACTCCAGAAATAACTGATCGTAATTTTGAATGCGTCGCCAAGCAATATCAACAGGCTGGTGTAGCTTCTGGGTCGCATATTTGGAATTGTGATGAAGCAGATTTTTTGGGTGATCAAGGCAAAGAAACCGTAGTGTGTCGATAAGGGATAAGACTGCATTGAAACTTAATTGATGATAAGGAATACACGACCAGTTCAAACACTTTTCACATCCAACCCATTTGCTGCTTGTAGTTTTGTCCCAAAGGGTTCCTCAGAAATAACAAAGATGTTTGACATGATAAAAATTACAGCTCACGGCAGGAAGACACTCAATATTTTGACTAGTAGACTTCTTTGTTGTTAAAAAATTCATTATATTTCTTAGACCGTCTCAAGGGTTGCTTTAATTTTGAAAACCTTTTTTTTTTGAGAATTGCTGCATCTAATTTTTTTTTTTCTTAAATAACTTTTTTGGCTAATTTTTCATCTAGTTTTCTTTTTTTAGCAGCTCTATGGCCTACTATAATTACACGGCCGGATATCTTGCTTTTCGGAGCGAAAAATTAGAAGGATAACTTTTTGACTTACATAAACGTATACGTATTTTAAAACAGTTTATTCAAATATTCTTAATATGGTTAACACATGTGCTGTAATTTACTGTAAAACTGGATATAAAAAGAGAGAGAATCGAATTAATTTTATTCCTGAAAAGCATCCACTTTTTGGATTTCCAGAAAATAATCCTAACATTAAATCAGTGGGTAGTATTTATCAATCAGAAGGTATGGAAGCCTAGTAAAAATTCGGCTATTTGTGCTAAACATTTTGAAGAAAAGTATTTAAAATTTGGCAAAAGAGTTACATTAATTTGGGATTTAAATCCCGTGTTAACGCTATTAGGGCAATGAATTGAAAATAATTTTCAATTCATTGCCCTAAACAAAAAACAAATTATTTGTTTTTTGTTTAATTATAAACTAAATATATCTTCATTGATAGATTTTAAAGTAGGAACGACCACCATTTTTTTAAAGTGGGAACGACGATTTTAAAGGTTGTTCCTACTTTAAAAAAATCTAAACTTTGATTGTTTTTATTATTGTCCCATTTTTATTATTATCATCTTATTATTGTCATCTCATTCCTGTTTTTTTTTTAGTAAGATCTTCAGTTCATTAATTAACAAATGTTTCATATTTTTTTAATGTTTTATAATATATGTAAATAATCTATAGACGTGGATGGAATGAAATTTGATCTTCTTGTTTCACCTTTTAGGTTTATAAAAAAATATATGATTTATAGTGCATAATATGAATGCGGGTAGGATAAACCTTTAGCATTTTACATTTCTAAGATTTACTGTTTACATCCATAAGTAATTCACTTTTCGGTGTATCAGAAAAGTTTTCCGTGATACACCGAATATTTTTTTTGCTGTTTAAAAGTTATCACTGGACAGCATTTTGTTGTTGTTTTACTTTCATGAATACTAGATTTATTTATAAGCAACTGATTGTTTATAATATATATCAACAATTATCCTGAGAACTTTCTCTTTATTTTAAAGCTATTACTGTTTTCAGTTAGATCAATGAAGCTTTGATATTTTGAGAAGAGAAAAGGTTTTTATTTTCTGGAAACAATTTATTTAAAGGAGAAGCATTATAAAGATTGTTAATAGGTTATTATATAATATATGGATTGGTAATAATAATAAAAAAACCATTCACAGTAAAAAACCCCGCAGCCTTCGTATAGACCTCATTAGTCTTTATAGAGTTATTAAAAAACGTCTTAGTTCTCTAATTGGTCTTTGGACACTTGAACCTCCCTGAATACATGGACTTACATCGTACTCCTGGCTCGCTAAAAATTGGAGTCCAACTATTTATTTTTGAACTATCAATACGTCACTCCCCCCATCCATAATAATTGTGTGGTGCCAATAGTATTAATGCTTCCATGGGTTTAATGGACTTGATGATTTCATGAATCCAATCCCAAATGTTATATTTCTAATCAACCCTAATTTCTAATCAATCTAGATCATGGGTTTTATTAGACTCCACGAATCTTTATGGAAATTATTACAATTCTTCTTGATCTGGCCGTTTTTGAACCTCTTTGAACAGATCGCACTACGGACCATGATTTTTTTTTAAATATGTATATTCTTTGAATTTGTTGTAAAAGGTGATATATTTTGTATTCTCTTGAAACTAAACATCTTAATTTAATTTTCCCACTTACATTATAGCTTGCTACTGATATTATTATTGGACTCCATAAACTAATATATTTGGGTTAAGGATTCCATAAAGTCATATATGGAATCCATAAACACATTTTATGGACTCCACAAACACATTTTATAGACTCCACAAACACATTTTATGGACTCAACATACACATTTTATGGACTCCATAAAATCATGTACAGTATTTTTGAATGATATCAACTTTTAATTGACATTTTTCAAATAAACATTATATGATGCATACATTTTAATTAAAATGGTGTTTTCATATTTTGATTGAAAAATAGCTTTTTTAACTACCAGTCAACCAATTTTTAAACAACTTTTAAACAGTTTTACATAGAATTTCATTTTAATAGTGTGAAACACTTTATTGTAAAATATAGAGTATTGTTGCTTAACTATTTCTACACAAATCATTACTTTCAGAAGAAGATAACTTTTACAGGTAAAAGATTTTACCCTGTAAATGTGTACTTTTGTATCAGGTTGTTAAGGAAATAACAGTTGATCAGAAATATATAAGATTAATTGAAGTTCAGGCATGTCTAGTCTGTCTTTATAGTTATTATACGTCAACAAAATAAATGGCATTGCAATGCCTAAAAATATTTATGGTATTGCTATATTTAATGTATGAATAATGATGTCATAAATGCAATTAATAAAAATTTCCCTTGATTCTATTAATATTTTATGAAATGTCATGATGAAGCAAATTCCTGGCATTGCAACTCCCAACGAAGCCAATTCTTAACATTGCTACTCCCACCGAAGTCAATTAAATCTAGATATACCTATACTAAGATACCTACACTATAAGAGATATATCTAGATATATATCTCTTAAATCTTAAGACAATGAAACTTAAAATAAGTCACTTAGCTGGCATTTTATATAAAAATCGAGTAGACAGTTCATTTTTAATTTTATATTACAAAAAAGTAGAATCAAAAAGGTAGGGTTTGCTCTGTTTTTTCAAAAAATGTTTTATAATACAATATATTTTTTTGAAAGAAAGCAAAAAATGTTGCCAAAAATTCTTACTAACATTTGAAAAAAAATCTGTTTTATTTAAAGTCATTGGCGGAAGGTGGAGGTTGATTAAGGAGGAGGGATTGTTTACATAATTATAAATAATTAGTGTTAGCTTTAAACTCATTTACAATATTCCATTTGTTTGTCTGAATATGACATTTGGAACTATGACATTCAAAAATACTACGATTTTAACATTATTATAAAACAGAAAACTTTCTCTTTTTTTATAAAGACTATGAAATACTATTAAGAAATCATAAAGCCTTTTTTACATTCTTAATGACCGTTTAACTTTTTATATATTAAATGTTTGCAATAATGTTTTTATGACATAATCTACCTATTTTAATTTAATACAATCAATGAATTTTTTCAACACATTTTTCAAAGATCAAAGGAATACTTATTTTTGAATATAAAATCAAGGCCGCTGCCCAGAAGCAAGTTGAGCACGGTACTACCAGAGACATGGTGGGGATTGATCTCAAAACCTTTCGCATATAAAGTGAGAGTTCTACCACTACACCATTACCGCATATATATTGGCAGATAACCAACATTAGGTAACTGATACTTTCAGTCCTCCTTCCAGGCAACCAACCAAAAGTAGGAGTGACCTCAGTCCACCATGTTACCGTAGGTTGCGTTATTTTTCCTGCTTTTATCAAATTTTAAAAATACTGGAATAAAAATTGGAAGTTTACTGTTAAAAACAAGAATTAAAGCTAAATTTTTCTGAAATCAACCTTCATGTTATACACTATTATAACAATTTTTTAAAATGATTATTTGGTTTTTTAAAATTTAGCGTACTAAATATTGAACTCTATAAAAATGTAATCAAAGAAACTGTTGTTTTAAATATAGTTCTTCCTCCTATTTAGTCATATTTTTGTCATTTTTTCTCAATAAAAAAGCAGATCCTCCCAGCAAGATAGTTTCAGATCACTTTTTACTTTGCAGATTCTCCTTATAAAAGCTTTTACAACTCACAAAAACCATTCACTTAAGAATTGCCTCGAATTTCCTACTTGTGGAAATAATGTAAGGGATTTGCAGTGTTGTAATTACTTGCCTAGAGAGAGAGTTATACTAATTCTTAATATTTTATCCAGAGAGGGAGTTGTAATAATTACAATATTAATTGAGATCACAAATTTGTGCTTTTACGAACTTTTCCATTCTTAGCATATATTTTTTTAGCATTACATTCTTAGCAATAATCTTTTAGCAATACATTCTTAGCATTACATTCTTAGCATTACATTATTAGCATTGAATTATTAGCTTTACATTTTTAGCATTACATTATTAGCATTACACTTTTAGCATTACATTCTTAGCATTACATTTGTAACATTACATTTTTAGCATAACATTATTAGCATTGCATTATTAGCATTACATTCTTAGCAATACACTAATAGCATTACTTTCTCAGCATTACATTATTAGCATTACGTTATTAGCATTACGTTATTATTAGCATTACGTTATAATTAGCATTACGTTATTAGCATTACATTCTTAGCATTACACTTTTAGCATTACTTTCTTGCATTAGGCACATTACATTTGATGATGATGCATTGAAGAAATATTTATGTAGAGCACTTAATATACTTGAGATGTTGATTTGATTCAAATTTGACTGGAAAAGTGAGCTTACATTTTCTTTTTTAAAGAAAAATAATCTGTCATTTTTGTTCTTGATTTTAGTTTTAATAAAATTAGCCAATTTTATTGATTACACTAGTCTTATATTTAAACTAGACTTAACTACATCTTTGTGTTATCTCTGTTTTTTCTGTTGAGTGTCTCTGTTATTTGTGTACTGTACTTTGTAAAATTAGATATATATAATTCTTTTAATTTAGTTACCACTTCAAAGCAACTGAACTTAATCCAAAAATTAAGCAATAGAACAAAAATCCAAAAAAAGGATGTTTGTATGGTGTAAAACAAATGCCTGAAGCTCATACTACTAAGTCAATCTGTTCAACTTTTCAATTGAAAATTGAATAGAACAGCTGAAGCCTAAAGAAGAACCATTACCAGTGAGTAACAAAGTATTATAATATACAGTACAATGCGTATAAAATATTTTTGCTTTAAAATAAAAACTATAGATGTTATTGAATTAGGACTAAAAAACAATATACTCTAAAGAATATAATTACTCTAAAGAATACAATTACTCTAAAGAATACAATATACTCTAAAGAATACGATATACTCTAAAGAATAAAGTTACTCTAAAGAATACAATTACTCTAAAGAATACAATATACTCTAAAGAACACAGTTACTTTAAAGAATTCAATTACTCTAAAGAATACAATATACTCTAAAGAACAAAATTACTCTAAAGAATACAATTACTCTAAAGAATACAATTTCTCTAAAGAATACAATATACTCTAAAGAATACAATATACTCTAAAGAATACAATTTCTTTAAAGAATACAATTACTCTATAAAATACAATTACTCTAAAGAATACAATTACTCTAAAGAATACAATTACTCTAAAGTATACAATATACTCAAAAGAATACAATTACTCTAAAGAGTACAATATACTCTAAAGAATACCATATACTCTTAAGAATACAATTACTCTAAAGAATACAATTCACTCTAAAGAATACAATATAGTCTAAAGAATACCATATTCTCTAAAGAATACAATTGCTCTAAAGAATATAATTACTCTAAAGAATTCAATACACTCTAAAGAATACAATATACTCTAAAGAATACAATTACTTTAAAGAATACAAGTACTCTAAAGAATACAATTACTCTAAAAATTACAATATACTCTAAAGAATACCATATACTCAAAGAATACAATTACTCTAAAGAATACAATATACTTTGAAGAAACAATTACTTTAAAGAATACAATTACAACATTTTTAAACAAAAATTGAAAAAGTGCATTTTGTTGTTGTTTTTGTAGCAGTAAAATCTTGTTAATAGTTTAAGGGACCTGTCATATGTTTAATGATGTTATAGGGTTAATGAGCTACTCCTAAATATACTTTTTGTAAGAAAAGTTTTGAAACTTAGTGTTATTATGTCATATAGAATATGTTGTTTTGATTGGCACCCTAATATATATATATATATATATATATATATATATATATATATATATATATATATATATATATATATTTGTCAGATCAGGTTATCCTGCTACTGGTAACATGTTACCCAGTACAATCTGCTTCATGTCCTGCTGCCTTGTAGGATACGCCTTTTTAGGCAAAGGCTAGGAGATGCCAACTCCGATATAAAACACCCTCTGCCTTGGGGCTCTTGGTTGAGTTGAGGCTAGAGATGGTGTCTCGATAAAAATACTCATCTTGGGCAGATGTTAAATGCACCCAGCTACTGTCTTGTAGAAGGCCTCCTAGGCAAAGACTTAAGGGGTAAACAGATTCTATCTGTTGACCAGCCTTGCACCCCTTCTTCATCTATTAGGCTGGCGCAGATGTATTTTTAATACATTGTTTCCAGTCTAGGAAGTTGAATGCTGGATCTTCTTGACTCAATGCATGGGTTTGCTTGTGTCACTCTCTTTATGACTAGGCATCTCATTCTATTATCTCCTTATGAGGGTACAGCTCTAAAACTTAGTTTTATGGTTCTGAGGCCGGCTGGTAGTCAGGTTTCCCGAACTCTGTGGTAGCTCTCAGAGAGGCTGATTCCATCAATAGCTGAAAAATATCAAAGTATTAACAGTGCCAATGTTGCGCATGGATGGTGTGCCTGTTTGTAATTTTGGTGTGCATTGCGGAGGCCACATTTGGAGCCCTTTGTTACGGCTTAGGGTTTATTAGTAGTAATGAGAAAATTTCTTGGGCTATTAAACGGTGTTCTGAGTACTATCTATGCTTTGAGTCAAATTCTTCAATCTAATTTAAAAATGAATAAAGTACCGAAAACTATAAAACACAAAAAACCATCATCATCACCAAGTTCTCTAAACCTATCATTCACTAATATTCGTGGTCTTGGAAGTAACTTTTCTTCTGTTGAGTCTTATCTCTTGCAAAGTTCACCAGACCTACTTGTCTTTGTGAGACTAATTTGAGTTCAGCTGTCTCATCTTGTGATCTTAGTGTTGATGGTTATCTTCCTCTGATTCGTAAAGACTCCAATAGTCACATGGTTGACCTGGGCATTTACATTCGTAAGAATTCACCTGTTTGTTGTAAAACTAGGTTTGAATCCACAGACTATTCTTTCATGTGCTTTCGTTTAGCACCACTTCACTCTATTGCCTTTCTCTTTGTTCTATATCGCTCTCCTTCATCTCAAGACTGCACTCTTTTTGATGTTATTTCTGATCATATTGACGAAGCCCTCTCTCTTTATCAATCAGCTAATATAGTTGTTGTCGGTGACTTTAATGCTCGCCACTCTGAATGGCTTGGCTCTAGTGTCAGTGACTCTGCAGGCATTAAAGCCCACAACTTTTGCCTTTCTCAATCCCCAAATCAAATAGTCAACTTTCCAACTCGTTTTCCTGACAACCCTATCATTTACCTTCTCTACTCGACTTATGTCTTGTTTCTGATCCTAGTCAGTGCTCAGTTTCTCCACATTCACCCTTAGGTGCTTCTGATCACAGTTTGATCTCTTTAAAACTAATATCTCATTCTTCTTCATTACCTGAATACCCCTATTATCGAACCTCTTACAACTACAGTAAAGCTGACTGGGATTCTTTCCGTGATTTTCTTTGTGATGGCCCTTGGTTAGAAATCTTTTGTCTTCCTGTCGACAAATGTGCTTCTTACATAACTTCGTGGATTCAGGCTGACATGGAATCTTTTATTCCCTCTCGACGATTCCAGGTCAAGCCTCAGTCTCCTCCATGGTTTTCCTTACACTGTGCTGCTGCGATTGCCAGTCGAAAACGTTACTTCCATATTTATCAACAAAATAATTCTCCAGAAAACAGACGTCTGTTTATTACTGCTAGAAACAATTGTAAAAAGGTTTTGTCTAAAGCCAAAACACGCTATTTTCAGGTCATGAAATCTCGTATCTCATCTAAAAAATTAGGCTCTCGTGACTTCTGGAGAATCTTTAATAATATCAATAATAAGGGCAAATCTATAATTCCACCTCTCTTGCATGGTTCAAACTTTGTCACCTCACCTAAAGACAAAGCCGAATTGTTTGCTAAAAACTTTTCATCAATATCATCTCTTGATTCCACTAGTTGCGTTCTACCTGATATTGCCAACAAACAGGTTGATCCATTGCTTGACATTCATATCACTCCAACAATCTAAAGTGATTTCCTGCTAAGATTCTTCTACAGCTTGTGGCCCGGACAACATACCTGTTATTGTCTTGCAGAAGTGTTCTCCGGAGCTGTCGTCTATATTCTCAAAACTATACAACAAGTGCTTATCAGAGTCTTATTTTCCAGCCTGCTGGAAAGCCGCATCTATTATCCCTATCTTCAAAAATTCTGGGGAGCGATCTGATTCGTATAACTACCGTCCCATAAGTCTTCTTCCTATCTTAAGCAAGGATTTTGAATCTTTAATCAACAAACACTTAATTTCTCATCTTGAATCTAATAACTTACTTTCTGACCATCAATATGACCAGTAATAACTGACAGGTTTTATCGTGCATTAGATGAAGGTGGAGAGGTTAAGGCCATCGCTCTTGACATTTCAAAAGCGTTTGATAAAGTTTGGCATGCTGGTCTTCTCCATAAGCTTTCTTCTTATGGTGTATCCGGCAACATCTTTAAGATCATTGAATCCTTCCTTTCCAATCGTAGCATAAACGTTGTCCTCGATGGACAACACTCTTCTTCTTATTCTGTAACTTCAGGGGTTCCTCAAGGTTCTTTCCTTGGCCCTATACTCTTTTTAATTTACATTAAATATCTTCCAGATATTTTCACATCTAAGGTGGCATTGTTTGCTGATGGTAATACCATTTATTCTTGTCGTGATAAGAAACCAACACCCTCCGATTGCTTGGAAGGGGCATTTGAGCTTGAAAAGGATCTCACTTCTGCTACAGCATGAGGCTCACAGTGGCTGGTGAACTTTAATTCAGATAAAACTCAATTTTTTTCAGCCAATCGTTATCGCAATAATTTAGATCTTCCTATATTTATGAACGGTGATGTACTCGATGAGTCACCTACTCTTCATCTTCTAGGATTAACTCTTACTTCCAATCTATGTTGGAAACCATATATCAAATTGGTTGCAAAATTAGCATCTGCTAAGGTTGCATCTCTTTATCGAGCTCGCCACTTTCTTACTCTGGATTCTATTCTCTATCTCTATAAATCTCAAATCCGGCCTTGTATGGAATACTGTTGCCATATCTGGGGCGGATCTTCTAATGATACCCTTTCTCTTTAAGACAAGGTGCAAAATCGAATTGTAAACATAGTTGGAACTGCTTTTGGAGCCAACCTTTAACCATTATACATACAAATACATATATATGTATATATATATATATATATATATATATATATATATATATATATATATATATATATATATATATATATATATGTATATATAATATATATATATATATATATATATATATATATATATATATATATATATATATATATATATATATATATATATGTATATATATATATATATGTATATATATATATATATATGTATATATATATATATATATATATATATATATATATATATATATATATATATATATATATATATATGTATATACTAGGGTGCCAATTAAATTAACATGGCAGATTTTGCAAAGAACTGATAGTTCTTTGCAAAATCTGCCAGTACATTTAGCAACTTATGAATGTGAAGTAAGTTGATAATACTGGGAAACGACTAGTTCTTTTTATTTAAGTAATGTAACTGTAATTTTAATAAACTGAGTAATTAACTGGGATCTAGCAGTTCTTTCCCATTGATAAAATTAAAACTCTTCTTTATTTTCAATCTCACCTTTTATTATTATTATTATTATCTTCACTTCCAACAAGGTTGCAAACAACAATTATTTAGGTAGGAAGTTACTTAGAGAAACAGAATAAAGATTATGATGCAAGAAAAGGCTTAACAGAAGATTTAAAGGATTGCAAATTGTATGAATCTGGAAAACAAGACAAAGGAAGCCATTTCTAGAGAATTGATGTTCGAGAAAAAAAACTAGACAAATAAGTTTTTTTAGTGCAGTTAGGAACAATCACAGAAAATGGATGAGACTTAACAGAATGACTAGTAATATGTGAATAAATTTTAGCAGACGGCACAATAGACGCTAGCTCATCAGAGCAATAGCCCTAACTTTTCCGCCTCCATCTAATCAATGATAAAACCTATCGGTTATTACTGTTAACAAATCAGCAGTAGAACGAGAAAATCAAAATTAATATTGATGATCAGAGAGTTATTAGGTTCAAGGCGAGAAATTAATTGTTTGTTAATTAAACGCGCAAAAATCGAGAAAAATTTCTCAGCAAAAAACATTCAGCTTTGTTTTTACGAGTAGTAATAAAATCTTATCCATGCAAAGAGGTGGAATAACAGATTTGCCCTTATTGTAGACATTATTAAATATTCTGCTAAATTCATGAGAGTCTAATTTCTGAGATGAAATACGAGATTTATAAGAAAGTGTTAAATTGAAAAAAAGGTCATCCCCCAAAACACCAATCTACATGGTGGGTTTCTGATATTTTCAAAAAAAAAAGTCTCAAAAGAAGCAAAATTTTATAAAAAGTTCAAAAATAATTATTTTTTTTTTAATAAAATATAAAAATGAACGAATTACGCACTTTTTTGAGATTTCGCAAGCCTTTTACAATCCCCTTGTGGCAGTACTCCGTCTAATTTTTTTTTTTTTATAAGAAAACTTTAAGAAGACCATTAGGTCTTTCTAGAGTTTTTTTATAAAAAAAAAAAAAATTCTTTCATTCAGAAACTTTTTAAATGGACCTGGCACCGTGTACTTGGACTTAGAAGTAGTATTTTTAGTCGGGTACACGGAATTGGGGACCCGGCATAAACTGGTTCCAGCACATCTCTAGAGTAGAATGAGATAAAACTTTTAGAGAGACCAAACTATTTGTCAGAACCTCCTCAGGATAAATGAGGAGAAACTGAGCACTGACTAGGATCAGAGACTTGACATATGTCAATTAGAGAAGTTAAGTGATTAGGTTTGTCTGGAAAGCGAATTGGGAAATTGAATATTTTTGTTGAAGATTGAGATAGGCAAAAGTTATAAGCCATAATACCAGCAATGTCACTGACACTAGAGCCAAGCCATTCAGTAAGATTAGCATTAAAGTCTCCAATAACAACGATATTGGCAGAAGGATAAAGAGAGAGAGTGTCGTCAATTTTGTCTGAAACAACATCAAGCAGTGTGCAGTATTCAGTACAGGAAGATGGGAAACAATTAATGAAGAAAAGAAAGGCTATAGAGTGAAGTGGTGCTAAACAAAAGCACATAAAGGAATAGTCAATGGATTCAAACTTAATATCCCAACAAATTGGTGAATTCTTACGTATGTATATTTCCAGGCCAAGCGTGCTTTTAGAGTCTTTACGAATTAGAGGAAGATAACCATAAACACTAAGATCCAAAGATGAGACAGAAGAAAAGACATTAGGCTGAATCTAGATTAGTCTCACAAAGAGCAGGCAGATCTGGTGAACTTTGCAAAAGGTAAGACTCAAGAGAAAAAAAGTTTCTTCGAAGACCACCGATATTAATAAAAGATATATTTAGAGCATTTAATGATGATGATGGTTTAAATGTTTGTTTGTTTTTGGTACTGAAGTCGTTTTGGATTTTTGAAGAACTTGACTCAAATACGGATAGTACTCAGTACACTATATGCTAGTCCAAGCAATTGTCTCATCACTAATAATAAACCCAAATTATAACAAAGAGCTCCAAATGTGGCAGATCCTACAAGGCAGCAGTACATGGAGCAGGTTGTACTGGGTTACATGTTACCGGTAGCAGAATAGTCTGACCTGACACATAATATACGTAATAATACTCAATTCTTCATCTTTATCTTTAAGCTGTCAAAACCTAGACATCCATAAATTCATTATTGTTTTGTATGACATATTCAGGTTCCACTGACAACCCCGAAAATTATTGACCGATTTCCATATACCTATTTTTTCAAAGATTCTAGAACGAGCAGTACACATGCAAATTTCTCGAAAGAAGAATTTCCAATTCGGATATCTGGAAAAAGATCAACTGTGTTTGCAACAACACTTTTTTTTAGACAATATACGAAATGAAGTTTGCAACAAAAAGTTAGTTGACTCAGTTTTTCTTGATCTAAATAAAGCTTTTGATACAGTTAGCCATAGAATTTTGATATCTACGCTTAAAAGTTATGGAATTCATAATAGTGTTTTAGATTATATGTTTTGCAGAAAACAGTTAGTTTGTATGAACAATAATAATTTTCATTACATTGTGGAGTTCCACAAGGTTCAGTCTTAGATCCCTTTTTACTTAAAATGTTCTTCAATGACTTTCAAGATTATCTAAAAGTAGTGAGTGTTATTATGTATGCTGACGATACAATCATTTATTTTTCTAGCACTGATATTAATATTTAATAATTATAATACGAAACACTCAATCAAGAACTTGAATTTATTGAACATTATTTTACCGAAAACAAAATCTTTTTAAATCTTAAGAAAGTAAAGACAATCGATGCCCTCAGAGATTAGCCAAAGCAGATTTTTTGGATTTAAAATATATAAACATGGCAATAACAATCTAGGAAGAACTCTTGATGCTTCATTGACTCTTTTGGAAAACTTGATTATAATTTACAAAAAAGTAGCAGGCAGAGTCTAAAAGTTTATCATAACAGTCTAATGAACTTTAAATTTTTCTTGGCCTAATATATTCAGTTAAAGTTGTTGGAGAATCGAGCGTACAAAATAATTGGTCATACAAAATTAGTTCTAAAATAATCCAGCGTTATTATGAAGAGCATGTGTTATTGTGCAAAAGTGTTTAGTGGGAGACATTTGTGAGAACTTATGTACAAATCATTTATGAATTTCCAACTCACTAATCATGAAAAAAACGCAAGAAACAACTTTTTTAAATTGCCAAAAGTTAATCTCAAGTAATAAAAAATCGCTTGCTTTATGGGAGCTAAAATCTATAATGAGCTTCCTCTTAAGTTAAGAAACTTAAAATCTTTTACTTTTTTCAAAAAAGAGCTGTTACTATTTTAACAGTTTTTACAATGGAATTATATTTTTTACATATATTACATATATTACATATTTTTTAAATATATTACATATTTTTATTTGTTTTTGTAAATTTTACAGCTTTTTAACATTTTTTTTTAATCCTTTAATAATTTATACTTTACTAATTATTTATTTGTAGATAAACAGGACACATATTGATAACAGTATATTTATACTGAAATGTTTTTATCCTGTATAAATATAAATCAATTAATTAATTTAGTTATTAAATCTTTGTATGAAACACTCTATTGGATAGTATTTACAGGCTGTTAGCCAGCCTGATGGCATGTATATAACGCAAACTCCTAATTGGTTTATAATTCTCAAAAGTCAGACATTAAAAATAAAATAATGGTAAAAATGTATAACAGGAATTAAAGTTTTAAATCGTTATGCTGTACTTATTATATGTATGAAATTCGCAGTTGTTAAATGTTACACTGTTCATGTAGTATGCACAATATTAAATGTTGGGATGTACATTTACCATGTGCGAAATTGGCAGTCATTATATAAAGCCCTATGCTGTATATGAGCGAAGTTCACAGTTCTTAAATAAAGAGCTACACTGCGCATGTTATACGTGCAAAGTTCTTTTGATATATATATTTTTCATTATTGGAAGGCATTTTGTAATAACTTTTTACGTAAATTTTATGCGATGATTTTCTGATTTAATTACATTGTAAAATTTTTGCATATTCAATTTTGTAAAACAAATAGCTCAACATGTTTAAAAAGTGTTTTGTTTTTTGAAAAGTGTTTTATTATTAAATAGTCCTCATGAGTGAAATAAAGATAATAAATTAGTTCTACCCGTAGTACAAACATATGTGGTTTGAGTGAGGCTAATGGGAGGCCAGAATTGGGGTTGGCGGTAATAAAATATCCCAATATAAAAATGCTGCATAAAGTTTATTCCTTACTAATGCTCTGATTTAAAAGCAATAATGAGTTTTGACAAGCACATACACAGTGTGTGCCACTAGTTCGCATGCTGATACACCATTTTGGATGCAAACTAAAAAACTTTGAAAATCCTACTATAAAATTAGCGTATTTTGTTTTGAAATAAATATAAACTTCATGAAGATTGCATTACAATATACTTTTTTGTTGTGGTTGACCACCTTGAACCTTAGCATAGCCTTTCTTACCAGACATAATTCTGGAATATCCATCTTGTTAAAAAATCACCAAACCAAAGCTGAATGAAAATCAGCTATTTTTTTACCATTTTATTTATAAGATATAGCAAGGGTCCCATTTTTACTCTTAAATTTCCTAGCATGTCGTATAAAATCTTCAGAAACTTCAAAGTATTCGGCAGCATATTTAGAGTTTTTTTTAAACAGTTCAACTTTTTTTTTTAAGTTTTTCTTTTATTAAGATTTTCAATTAATCAAGATCATTTGCTTTTTTTTTATCAGTAAGATGACTGAATAAAGTTGGTGCTACACCAAAGTTATTTATATTTACTCCACAGGCACTTGATGATCCTTCTTTTTGCTGTTACGACTTGTTTATGTTTTGCTACTCCATGAACTTTAATTAGTAAATCTCAAATGGATATTAGGGAACATTCCAATTGTTGTTTATTATAAGATTTTCCTTCAACAAACGTTATATCATCATCAATTTCAAACTCCATTTTATTGTCATTGTCAGAAACTACATTACAATTTGACAGATATTGGATACATAAGCGGCATCCATCTTGGTTTGTACTTTTGGACTTAAGGTTAGACCATTCTAAGTGATATGGCTGTTTGACCTAAAATGAAATCTTTAACAGAAATATTGAATCAACATTATTCTTGACTTCTATATTTAATAATAATCCAAATTTGTTATTATTTTAGGTGTTATGTTTATTTTTATGTTTTAAGTTGTTTCATTAGATTCCGTTTAGTAATTTCGTTACAATAAAAAAGGTGCAAGTTTTCTAATGCCCACAGAACAAAAACATGGACCAAAATTATTTTTTTAAATTACGAATTTTTGTTTGTTCAAGGCAAATTTAAATATTTATATCTTTGTAGCCGGTCGGAATTAGATGATGAAATTTTGAAGTTGATTATCATTTAATAAAATCTTTGTGGGGTGTAAAAATCATTGCATTCTAAGGCAAACTTTCGAGGAAGTTTTCACATAGAATCACCCTCCTGCTGAATACACTTTGACACTTTAAGTACATTATTGAGTATCTTTTTTCTACTTTGCACCTATAAGGGGCACATACTTATTTGTTTGTATATGTAAGCAATTACATATATAGACCAAAATGACATTTATGGAAAATCATCATGAAGTATATGATTTATTAATAATCATTTACCATGAACTTCGTTTTTGCTTGTAGCTTCAACAACTTTTAGTTTGTCTGAATAGTTGTGATTAGGACAGTAATTGACTGTCTGAAGTAACACTTCTTGAAATGTTAAAATTAGTATAAAAAAATTTCTTTCAGACAAGCAGCAACTTCCTGAAAAGGTTGAACATTGCCACACTCATTTTTACTATGCTGGCTGAACCATTTGTTACCCATTTCTGGGTAACACACCTTGGCAAAGTAGACAAGATCTTTGTCTGCAAGGAACAGGAAAAAATTGGCTGATTTACTAATACAGGCATTACTTCAACCATTGTTAAGGATTTTTGTGCTTCCTGGTGCATGATACAATAGATCTTTATATTTTACTAGTTTTGGTCAAGGTCATGGCAGTGCTTAAAAAGGAGTGACTTGGCATCATTCTTCTCTCTCAAAATGGCACCATTTGGCATCATTCTTCTCTCTCACCATGGCACCATTTGGCATTATTATTTTTTCTCACCGTGGCACCATTTGGCATCATTCTTCTCTCTCACCGTGGTATGGCATCATTTGGCATCAAAATTGTGTTTCTAGATACATTATGATAGATTGTTAATAACATTAAACATAATATATATAATAACATTAACAAAATAACATACATACATTAATAAAATAATTTTTAACTTCGATTTTTGATATTAACAACAGCTTTTTACATAAAAGTTAACACAAAACAACAAACGATGGATTAAGAGAAAGACTAAAAAAAAGGAACAACATAAAACAAAGAGTTTGAAAGAAAACAAAACAGATAAAAATTGAATATTGATTACAAGTATAAATATTATCAATATTATATTTATTAAATCTTCATACAAAATGTGATTCCTTTATTGATAGTCCTTTATGATTGTGATTCCTTTATTGATAAGATCATTAGGGTTCCAATAATATAATTTGGCCTAGTCCCATGCCAGTACTGAAAGGCTTTACTTCCATGTGCATGTTTGTGTTTGATTAAACAGTCAAAAACTTATGATGAAAGATCGATTTGATTTTAGATCCATTCGGCTTTAAATTTAATTAATTGTATTGTCATGTTTCTTTTCTAATTAAGTTTCTAATCTATTCAAATATATTTCTGCGACCAACTAGCAACTACCTAACTAACAACAACAGAACATATTTCTGCGGCCAACTAGCTGTGGTCTCCTCTTCTGATTATTATGCACATATCTAATAAATATTTTATGTTGGTAAGAGATATTTTGCAAAACCTGAATCTAATTAGGAATTTTTTCTTGCTCTATTAAAATTAAATATTTATTTTTTATTAAGTCTAACAAGACATTTTTTTATCATAGGCTCATGCAAAAAGTAATATATCAATTGGGAAAGGTGAACGGCCAAAAAACACTGAACTTGAACCATTCTCTTTTGAACATAGAGATAAATAGCGCTACTTAAAAAAAGAGGAGAAACTTAAAGAAATTATTCAAGATGAAGAGAAAGTAATTCTTGTTTTGATTTAATATCTATTTATTTTGTTGATTCTATAACAGAGTCATATAAATTTTATATTACTATAATTTCCATTTATTTTGATGCATCTATAACATCTGTAAAATTTATATACAGAATTATATATTTTTATATTTATATTTTTTAGATGTACGAATTTTATGCAAGACCATTGCCATCTTTTTCACCTGATGGTCTTCCTTCTGTTCAGCCAAACGAGCCAACTGAACCAGTTCCTTTTAAGATTTCATTTGGATCTTTAACAAATCAACAAAAACTTCAAGAAACGTGACTTTTATAAGATCTCTATAATTATATATATGCTCTCGATATAACCATGATTTGATAATTTTATTTATGGTATTTACCAAGAGTTCGAGATATTGAGAGTCAACTGTATATAGTGATCAACCAAATATATGTTTATACAAATACATATGTATATATGTATATATATATATATATATATATATATATATATATATATATATATATATATATATATAAATATATATATAAATATATATATATATATATATTTATATATATATATATATATATTTATATATATGATTTATTAATAATCATTTACCATGAACTTCGTTTTTGCTTGTAGCTTCAACAACTTTTAGTTTGTCTGAATAGTTGTGATTAGGACAGTAATTGACTGTCTGAAGTAACACTTCTTGAAATGTTAAAATTAGTATAAAAAAATTTCTTTCAGACAAGCAGCAACTTCCTGAAAAGGTTGAACATTGCCACACTCATTTTTACTATGCTGGCTGAACCATTTGTTACCCATTTCTGGGTAACACACCTTGGCAAAGTAGACAAGATCTTTGTCTGCAAGGAACAGGAAAAAATTGGCTGATTTTACTAATACAGGCATTACTTCAACCATTGTTAAGGATTTTTGTGCTTCCTGGTGCATGATACAATAGATCTTTATATTTTACTAGTTTTGGTCAAGGTCATGGCAGTGCTTAAAAAGGAGTGACTTGGCATCATTCTTCTCTCTCAAAATGGCACCATTTGGCATCATTCTTCTCTCTCAAAATGGCACCATTTGGCATCATTCTTCTCTCTCACCATGGCACCATTTGGCATTATTATTTTTTCTCACCGTGGCACCATTTGGCATCATTCTTCTCTCTCACCGTGGTATGGCATCATTTGGCATCAAAATTGTGTTTCTAGATACATTATGATAGATTGTTAATAACATTAAACATAATATATATAATAACATTAACAAAATAACATACATACATTAATAAAATAATTTTTAACTTCGATTTTTGATATTAACAACAGCTTTTTACATAAAAGTTAACACAAAACAACAAACGATGGATTAAGAGAAAGACTAAAAAAAAGGAACAACATAAAACAAAGAGTTTGAAAGAAAACAAAACAGATAAAAATTGAATATTGATTACAAGTATAAATATTATCAATATTATATTTATTAAATCTTCATACAAAATGTGATTCCTTTATTGATAGTCCTTTATGATTGTGATTCCTTTATTGATAAGATCATTAGGGTTCCAATAATATAATTTGGCCTAGTCCCATGCCAGTACTGAAAGGCTTTACTTCCATGTGCATGTTTGTGTTTGATTAAACAGTCAAAAACTTATGATGAAAGATCGATTTGATTTTAGATCCATTCGGCTTTAAATTTAATTAATTGTATTGTCATGTTTCTTTTCTAATTAAGTTTCTAATCTATTCAAATATATTTCTGCGACCAACTAGCAACTACCTAACTAACAACAACAGAACATATTTCTGCGGCCAACTAGCTGTGGTCTCCTCTTCTGATTATTATGCACATATCTAATAAATATTTTATGTTGGTAAGAGATATTTTGCAAAACCTGAATCTAATTAGGAATTTTTTCTTGCTCTATTAAAATTAAATATTTATTTTTTATTAAGTCTAACAAGACATTTTTTTATCATAGGCTCATGCAAAAAGTAATATATCAATTGGGAAAGGTGAACGGCCAAAAAACACTGAACTTGAACCATTCTCTTTTGAACATAGAGATAAATAGCGCTACTTAAAAAAAGAGGAGAAACTTAAAGAAATTATTCAAGATGAAGAGAAAGTAATTCTTGTTTTGATTTAATATCTATTTATTTTGTTGATTCTATAACAGAGTCATATAAATTTTATATTACTATAATTTCCATTTATTTTGATGCATCTATAACATCTGTAAAATTTATATACAGAATTATATATTTTTATATTTATATTTTTTAGATGTACGAATTTTATGCAAGACCATTGCCATCTTTTTCACCTGATGGTCTTCCTTCTGTTCAGCCAAACGAGCCAACTGAACCAGTTCCTTTTAAGATTTCATTTGGATCTTTAACAAATCAACAAAAACTTCAAGAAACGTGACTTTTATAAGATCTCTATAATTATATATATGCTCTCGATATAACCATGATTTGATAATTTTATTTATGGTATTTACCAAGAGTTCGAGATATTGAGAGTCAACTGTATATAGTGATCAACCAAATATATGTTTATACAAATACATATATATATATATGTATATATATATATATATATATATATATATATATATATATATATATATATATATATATATATATAAATATATATATAAATATATATATATATATATTTATATATATATATATATATATTTATATATATGATTTATTAATAATCATTTACCATGAACTTCGTTTTTGCTTGTAGCTTCAACAACTTTTAGTTTGTCTGAATAGTTGTGATTAGGACAGTAATTGACTGTCTGAAGTAACACTTCTTGAAATGTTAAAATTAGTATAAAAAAATTTCTTTCAGACAAGCAGCAACTTCCTGAAAAGGTTGAACATTGCCACACTCATTTTTACTATGCTGGCTGAACCATTTGTTACCCATTTCTGGGTAACACACCTTGGCAAAGTAGACAAGATCTTTGTCTGCAAGGAACAGGAAAAAATTGGCTGATTTTACTAATACAGGCATTACTTCAACCATTGTTAAGGATTTTTGTGCTTCCTGGTGCATGATACAATAGATCTTTATATTTTACTAGTTTTGGTCAAGGTCATGGCAGTGCTTAAAAAGGAGTGACTTGGCATCATTCTTCTCTCTCAAAATGGCACCATTTGGCATCATTCTTCTCTCTCACCATGGCACCATTTGGCATTATTATTTTTTCTCACCGTGGCACCATTTGGCATCATTCTTCTCTCTCACCGTGGTATGGCATCATTTGGCATCAAAATTGTGTTTCTAGATACATTATGATAGATTGTTAATAACATTAAACATAATATATATAATAACATTAACAAAATAACATACATACATTAATAAAATAATTTTTAACTTCGATTTTTGATATTAACAACAGCTTTTTACATAAAAGTTAACACAAAACAACAAACGATGGATTAAGAGAAAGACTAAAAAAAAGGAACAACATAAAACAAAGAGTTTGAAAGAAAACAAAACAGATAAAAATTGAATATTGATTACAAGTATAAATATTATCAATATTATATTTATTAAATCTTCATACAAAATGTGATTCCTTTATTGATAGTCCTTTATGATTGTGATTCCTTTATTGATAAGATCATTAGGGTTCCAATAATATAATTTGGCCTAGTCCCATGCCAGTACTGAAAGGCTTTACTTCCATGTGCATGTTTGTGTTTGATTAAACAGTCAAAAACTTATGATGAAAGATCGATTTGATTTTAGATCCATTCGGCTTTAAATTTAATTAATTGTATTGTCATGTTTCTTTTCTAATTAAGTTTCTAATCTATTCAAATATATTTCTGCGACCAACTAGCAACTACCTAACTAACAACAACAGAACATATTTCTGCGGCCAACTAGCTGTGGTCTCCTCTTCTGATTATTATGCACATATCTAATAAATATTTTATGTTGGTAAGAGATATTTTGCAAAACCTGAATCTAATTAGGAATTTTTTCTTGCTCTATTAAAATTAAATATTTATTTTTTATTAAGTCTAACAAGACATTTTTTTATCATAGGCTCATGCAAAAAGTAATATATCAATTGGGAAAGGTGAACGGCCAAAAAACACTGAACTTGAACCATTCTCTTTTGAACATAGAGATAAATAGCGCTACTTAAAAAAAGAGGAGAAACTTAAAGAAATTATTCAAGATGAAGAGAAAGTAATTCTTGTTTTGATTTAATATCTATTTATTTTGTTGATTCTATAACAGAGTCATATAAATTTTATATTACTATAATTTCCATTTATTTTGATGCATCTATAACATCTGTAAAATTTATATACAGAATTATATATTTTTATATTTATATTTTTTAGATGTACGAATTTTATGCAAGACCATTGCCATCTTTTTCACCTGATGGTCTTCCTTCTGTTCAGCCAAACGAGCCAACTGAACCAGTTCCTTTTAAGATTTCATTTGGATCTTTAACAAATCAACAAAAACTTCAAGAAACGTGACTTTTATAAGATCTCTATAATTATATATATGCTCTCGATATAACCATGATTTGATAATTTTATTTATGGTATTTACCAAGAGTTCGAGATATTGAGAGTCAACTGTATATAGTGATCAACCAAATATATGTTTATACAAATACATATATATATATGTATATATATATATATATATTTATATATATATATATATATATATAAATATATATATAAATATATATATATATATTTATATATATATATATAAATATATACGTGTGTGTGTGTGTGTGTGTGTGTGTGTGTGTGTGTGTGTGTGTGTGTGTGTGTGTGTGTGTGTGTGTGTGTGTGTATATATATGTATATTAGGGTTATTCAAGAAAAAGTTATGTCAAAATATTGAAAAGATTTTTAGCTTATGATCTGCCTAGACCCCAAGTTTGTACTTAACAGTTTTTACAAATCTATTTCAAGCAACAGAAAGGTTGGACAACAGAGGGCAAAAGTCTTGATATTTGCCCTGTTTTTAGGTAAACTTTACCCGGCTTGTGGGGCCTTTAAATCTCAACCAATGAAAAAAGTAAATTCACCAACAAAATGGTAATGACTTTTAATACATAAATTTATTAATATTATTTAATTAGTAATTATAATTTTTTTAAGTATTTTTAAAAACAATGAAAAAACATTGAAAACCAAAAAAAACTATTAAGTATTTGCTTAAAAACCATTTTTTTTATACAATAAAAAACTGAAAGATATTCAATAGCAATTCAAAACAAAATTTAAAAAATTGTTAAGTTTTAAAAAAATTAATTCGATTAAAAAATAGATATCAACTAATACAGTTAAATGCAGCTTTGGTGAGAAGTTTAGGCTCATCAGAGTGTCTTCATCCAACGTCTGTCTTTCCAATGAGTACTCCTCTATAGCAGCTCGTTTCAAACCAAATAGTCTGTTGGCCATGTAGCTACGTTCTTTACATTTCTGATCTGCAATTGCTATAATGATTAAATATGAATCAAGGTACCAAGTATATCACAGAATGGATTTAGAAACAGCTTAGGTCCCACCATTAATGCATTCTTCAAATTTTATCATCGGCCATAATTCCTTCATATCCTAATAGGTATGTGTTGGATTTATTAATTAATAATTTAAAATATTATTCCAATTTTTATGTACTTATTCAAGTTTTTATAGTTATTTTAAAACAATTAGTGTGACTGTGTACTTGTGTGGGAGCAGCTGAACTTAGCTCAGCTCAAAAAAATGATTCAGTGTATTAAATGGAAAGAAACTTGGTCGTTTCAGTGATTTTCTTTGCTTTCTCCATTGATTTCAGGCATTTTGTCCATGATTAGAAATCATTTTAATTAAAATAACCCTTAACCCATGAATGGCACAATGAACAGCTCCAGGATTGTGAAATTTGAACCTGTCTGTGGGTGATAGTACCATCAAAGTAAGTTCAGCCAGTTCCTGATAATCTTTCCTAAACTTAACAAATACGACAACCGTAAACATATTCATAATAGAGATAAATCTGGAAAATTGTAGTTAAGGAAAAATTACACCACAGATTTTTCTGGAAATAGGAAGGAATAATTAGTTTGAATTAACTTTTAAAACTTTTACTACACACTTTCTTAATGACTTTAGTGCTAATTATGTATCTGCAAAAATGAATAGCACTCATCCTTTATTAATTAATCCAGGAATCAGTAGGAGCCAACAATCTTCAAATCTTGATAGATCATTCCCATGGTTCTTATAAACTTTAAATTTATTTTAAAATAAGTTTCTACTCTGGCCCTGAAGTATGACTGCTTGGATAAAGCTCCCAAAAATGGGTAACATGACGTTAAAAAATATGGCGTCGACATACAGTTAACAAAATAGGGCGCTGCATTTGGAGAACAAATCTGCACTAATGGTATCAAAGCAAAGACACTGAACTTTATCCTCCAATCTAAAGCTAGATATGAGTTCTTCAATAGCTTCTATTTGGTGTTCTCCAGAGCCTTATTCAATGGCTGGAATTCTAAATAACTCAGTTTGACCTTGAATCCTTGCAAGAACAGCTAACCTATCCTTTAAAAGTTGTTTTCTTTCTGTCAGTTCTTTGATAGTTTTTCCATCAAAATGAATTGTTATAAGAGAATTTGAAGACTAAGCAATGTTTTTTATATGCTCTCTCTGATTCCATTTACACCCATGAATACGGTATTCTTAGCTGCTCTGTATGAACAGGAGTTTGAGCATACAAACTCAGCTGATGTTATCAATAAAGCAAAGCCAGCTGATGTTATCAATAAAGCTCCTTTTAAACCTTTAACCGGTTTAATTTCCCCTACAGAAATAGTGGATTTTGCATTAAGCTCCACATTCGTGCTAAAGAGCGTCATAAGTTTGAGGAATGGAAATATGAGCAAGAATTAAAAGCAGAGGAAGAAAAAAAACGAATAGAAAAGGAAAAAGCAATTGAATTAGAACGTGAAATCAAGGTAATGCGGGAAGAGGCTGTTGAAAAAGCAAACCCTGTTAGAACCTATAAGCCAGTGATTATTGAACATAGCTCTAATTTCCAAACAAAAAAACGCGCAATGCGGTTATAGTTTAATTTTTGTGGATGCGCTGTGTAATTGTAGTTTAGTATGTAAATAAAATATTTAAAATAGTATATTGAGCGACGATAATAATAGTCGTTTCTTTGTGGGTTTGTTTACTCCGTTTAAAAAAATTCCAACTTTTAAAATGCATACAAATGAATTTTGTGCTAATTTTAGAAAAAAATTTATTTTTTTATCAATCTTTTTAAAACGATCTCAAATTATCGATTTAACGATTATAAAATAAATTTAATTATAATTTTATTTCATAAAATTGAAATATATTCTATGATTTTTTTTTTGTGGATCGTTATTGTTAGTGTATTAAACGTATATTTATTCCTAAATAACACATTAAACACTGTTCTTAGCACATGTTGTTGATTGTTATACTTAACACATACAAGTCACACTTTGATTGAATTTATCCCTACATTATTTCTTAATTATGTCAAATTGCTCAATTTCCTCAAAGGCTTGGGTGACTTTTTGGTTTTTGAGTACTTAAGTTTTGATTACTTTGAGAGGTTTGTTTTTGAATACTTTACATATTCATATTTTAATTTTTCAAGAAGTTTTTTAGTTTCCATCATGTAAATCTTTTTTGAACCTTGTAAGTTTCTTTTTTTTAATTTTTAAAATTTTAAAAAAGTTCTTCTCTGAGTTTTCTTCACTTCAAATCAGAGTTTATGTTTGGTGTTTATTTTTATTATTTAGACAATTTTGACAATACTTCAAGGAAACAACTTCAGAGAAATTTTGTTATTTAGACAACTTAGAAAACTCTTCAGGGAAATATCTTCAGTTAAGTTTAATCAGTATTGTGTGGCAGTATTGTATCATTCAGTATCGTTAATCGTTTATTTTTTTTATGAAGCATGGCGAATTTTATTATTACTAATATTTTTTCACGACTTTATAAACTTAACAAATTAATTTTATGATTAAATTATATTTTTTGTGTGTTGAATTTCAAAATCATTTCATTTATTGTCAGCTTTTATTTTACATGTTTGGGTGAATGGAAACCACCTAGACTTTTATCACCTTGGTGAATATGTTCCACATAGTGGACCCAGAAGGTAAAGTTTTGAAAATAGAATCATAACTAATGATAAAAAAATTCTAGAAAACTTATTAAGGTCTTTTTAGAAAGATATTTTTTGTAGTTTATAGAAAAATTGAAATTATTAATACTAAAATAACTTAGTGGACTGGGTTCAAATTCCCATATTTGGGAATTTTTGATAAACTATTGTTTTTTGATAAATAAACTTTTTTTTTAGATAACAGCTAAAAAAAGTAATTTTTTAGATTTATTAGAAAAAAAATTTGAAAACTTAATTAATTTGGGGATCTGGTTCTTACTGTTTATTGATTCGAAGTTTAGTACTTAAAAACATGTTTGTATTTAAAATGTTGTTGATATGATGAAATTATATGGAAAGGATTTTAATTGTTTGATAAGGTAACATATATTTGAAGATAAAAAGTAAAAACAGTTGATAATGTTAATAACTTTATAATTAATCATGAATAAGGTTTTCAAGCATACCATCAAATTATCTCTTTGTAAAAATTTAGTCAAAATGACATTGACAAGAAACTATTTGAAATATTACATTGATTTTAGAATGTTATAGTAACTTTTGTACACATGAATAAATAGATCTTTTTTGGTAGAAATTAATTTTTCAAAAAAAATTTAAGGTCTTGTGACCCTATTGTAGATGTCCCTCCATACCAGAATTGCAACACATATCTAATCCAAGTCCAGTGTTTCATTTTATTTTAGTAATAACCCTGTCTCTTGCATTACGTAATTGTCATTCTTACAAGTTCATTGTATTGAACAGAAACACCTTTTCCATCCAAAGCATGACTAATTGTAGAACACAGTTTTTTTTTCTTGTAAAGTAAATCATTGATTGTTGGAAAATAGATGCTTTTTAAAACAAAAAGAAGTCCTATTTTTTTTATTTCTCTCTAGTTAGTGTAATACTCTTTTTATTTTGTGTATTAACTCTGTATAAGAGGTAACCAAATAACAGGTTAACATTCAACACTGGGCACTCGTTGACAAAGTAATGGATTGACAAGTGAACGTTGACAAAGTAATCGATTTTGCAAAGATATGTAACGTTGTTTAATAGACGTTGATTAAACGTTATTGCGTAACGTTGAAAAAACGTTACTAAATGACGTTACAAAAGCGTCGCAACTAAACGTTGAAAAAGCGTTACATAAAAAGCGTTAAATAAACGTCGCAACTTAGCGTTGAAAAAACGTCCCAGCAAACATGTCAGCGTTGAATCAACGTTGAAAACCGGTCGCGGCGTAGAAAAAGCGTTACAGTCACAAAAACAACGCGCTTTCAACGTTGAATCAATGTTTGTTATTGTATACTAAATTGCGGTAAATTTAAACGTTGAATAAGCGTTGAAATTGTAACGTAATTTAGCTTCTCAAAATAAGACGTTTATTCAACGTGGAATCAACTTACGCAAAAAGCCATTTTAAAGACGATTCAAAATCTATGCTTCATCAACGTTAAAAATAAACCGCTTTTTAAACGTCACATTTTCAACGTTGAATAAGCGTATAAATATCAACTTATATTATCTTCTCAAAAAACCGCGTTTATTCAACGTTGAATAAAAGTACGCAAATAATCACTGTAAAAACGTCGCAAAGTTGAAGGTTTATCAAAGTTAGACATAAGCTGCTTTTTCAACGTATTTAAGCTATTTATGAAACAACGCTTATTCAACGTTACATATACCAACGTTGAAAATGTGGTAGTTAAAAAACGTTGAAAAAGTGTTATTTTCCAACGTTAACTAAACGTTGTTTTGACAACGTTGAGAAAGTGACACATTGAAAATTATTGTCTCATTAACTAGCCATTACAAAAATAATTTGCCGTAAAGAAAAGGCAACCAAAACTTAATAGAATACATGCAGATGGTATAAAAAAAATATTTTGATAAAGTTATGTTTTATAACTTCTTTTTATTGCGGCTAATTTAAAACTTTTAGATTTTGCATCAAATTGTATATAATATACATAAATCTCAGAGTATATTCGGTTTATTCAGGTTATTTTTGTTGATGATTTATTTATTTGAAAATGACCATTTTAATAAATTGCAAAGTTATATTAAATATGTTATTTCTAAGTTCGAAATAGCACTTAATTTTAATAAGATTCAGATGTTTTAAGTAATATCAAAATTAATAAAACATAATAAGTCAGACTAAATTTAGTCTGTTCACAGACTAATTTTTTTATTTATTTGAAAAACTTTAAACACCTTACCCTAATTATCAAGCAAATATTCAGTATAAAATCTTCGACCAATAATAAAAGTATGCATTATTAAGTTTTTTTTATATAAAAACACGTTTGGATATGAAACTTTATTTCCATTTTTTTGAAAAACTTCTAATTTTAATAGGAAAAGTATTAAGTCCTAATTATAGAGTTGGTGTTGTATATTTAATTCTAACATTTATTTTTTATCATACATTTTTAATTATTTTAATAATATGTATTTATGCATATATATTTGGGTAAATTTATGAATATATATAAAAGAAATATATACATTTTATATATGTATATATAATGTTTATATTTCTAGTCCTAATTTTAGAGTTGGTGTTGTATATATAATTCTAACATTTATTATTTATCACATACCTTTGATATGCATTTTTATTTATTTTAATATTATGTATTAATGCATGTAATTATGAATATATATATATATATATATATATATATATATATATATATATATATATATATATATATATATATCAGAAATATATACATTTTATATATACATATATATATATATATATATATATATATATATATATATATATATATATATATATATATATATATATATATATATATATATATATATA